>NW_007727862.1:77478-82863 GCF_000696425.1 Galeopterus variegatus | reverse complement strand
GGGGGGGGGGGGGGCGGGGGGAGGCTGGGGGAGGGAGTTATAGGGCCTCAAAACCAGCCAAAGGAATTTGGGTTTCCCATCTCCCTGACCCCAGAGCTTTCCCTCCCCTGGCTTTTGCCTGCCCAGGGACAGGAGGCGTCCAGTGCCAGCCATAGGCTCAGGTATTCGTGCTCTGTGAACTCACCTGCATCCCCTCACCCCATTCTAGCAGCAGGAACCAGGCCCAGCCGGGAGCTGGCTACTGAGGCCGAGGAGGTAAAGGAGAAGGTCTGCCGGCTGGATCGGGAGGTAGGTGGGGCTCCTCCTGCCAGTCTTAGAAAATATCATCCTGGTATCAGAGATGGGCCTGACATGAGAGCATTTCAGGTTCTGGAACAGGAACCCTGAATCCAAATATTCAGACTCGCTGGATGACTTTGGGCAGGTCCCCCAACTGCTCTGAACTTCAGTTTCCTCATCTAAAAATGGGGAAAATAATAATACGTTCTTCCCAGCGTCGTGAGGACTAAATGAGAGTGCGTATGTGCCTGGTCCAGCCCAGAGCGCATCATAGGTACTCAGTGACAGGTGGGTCCCCTCCTCCCCAACTGGCTCAGGTTTTCCAGCCTGAGAAGAGGACGTCTCTCTCCACCACTATAGGATTCTGCCCTGCCTGGGACCGCCCTCACCAAGTCATGATGCTCAAATCCTTTTCCTGTACCCCAGCCCTGGGAAATGAGTGCTAAGCAGACGTGGGGTGCTGAGTGGCCTTCAGGCCTCGGGACCTGGATGGGAAGAGCCCAGATCCTGTGTGCTCTAGTGCTGCCTCTACCTTCTCCCCAAGGGATCTCAGGGCTGTCACCACAGGGTGACCAGGCTCAGCCCCAGGGAGTTGGCTTTCCCTCTGTTCTGATAAACATCGGGCATCCCAGAGGGGCGGCACCTGGGTGGGGCGGGCCCTGAGGCTGGGGCGGGGCCAGCCCCTGCTTAGCAGGATTGAGGGCTGTCTTGCTTCTGCTCACTGCCATGACCCTGGTGTTACCAGCACCATGCTTTCCCAAGTGAGCTAACCCAGCCAGCCCCTGAGAGCCTCGTAAAATGCAGATTCCTGGGCCTCATTCAATTAGGAATGCCTGGGGTGGGGCCCATAAATCTGCATTTTGACAAGTTTCCCAGTTGATTCCTTACTCACTAAAGTTTGAAAACCACTGGTGTGGAAGCTTTAGCTTTTGTGATGGGATTGCCTGAGAGTAAGGCTGCGTCTTTCACCACACACTGCTGTGTGGCCTCTTTGAGCACATTTCTCTACATCTCAGAAAAGGGGGATGGAGGGGAAATACTGATACCTGCTGCCCCAAATCCTTTTTGGAAAGAGACTGGGGTATTTACATCTAGGCAAAAATCCCTACTCTGCCTTCTTCTCAGGGTGGCCACAAGCAGAGAAGGGTTGTGAAAGAGCTTTGTAAACTGTAGAGGGGTATGCACCTGGTTATTACTGTGGTACCTGTGAAACAACTTGATGTGTTTCCAACAGATCTCCCGTCTCAACCAGGAGGTGTCTCAGCTTAGCCAGGAGCTGCGGCACATGATGGGCCTGCTGCAGGCTAGGCTGGGTCCCCCAGGCCGCCCAACAGTCTCGGCTTGGCCCCCAGACCCTCTTTGCCACCAGCCGAGGCCACCATGCATCTCTCCCTGTGTGTCTGGACCACCACCTAGCCTCCAGGATACTACGCTTGCTGAGGTCCACTGCCCGGCCAGGGTGGGGACAACGGAGATGAGGGCCACCCTCCTGGACCTGAGACCTTCTGTGCTTCCCTCCTACCCGTCAGAGCCTGACCGTCTGGGACCCCCCCCAGTGCCAGAGGCCTCATCCCCCACAGTACCAGAGGCCTCACCCCCAACCCCAAGCCTCTTGAGGCACAGCTTCCGGTCCAGGTCAGACACGTTCCACTGACCCCGGCCCTGGGCCCAGGCCTGTCTGGGGTGGGCATTGCTGCCTGCCATCAAGGGAAGAGCTGGGCCCTTTGGCCTCCTGCCTTGGGTTCAGCAGCCACCAGCTGGTCTGGTTGGCTCTGGATTCTCTGGACTTTTTAACAAAGTATGGCCACCTCTGGCCCTATTCCCTTTTCCAAACCTCCCCCCTATCATCCTCCTCTGTGAGGGGAGCCACTTGAGGCCGTGGAACCCAGCAGGCATGAGATGGACCGCAGTGCCCATTGGGCTGGGCAGATGAGATGTTCTTCTCCCCAGAACCTGGAGGCAGGTAGAGATGGGGGAGCAGAGGGGGTGGGCAGGGGCCCCAGATCCAGTCTGGGAACTGAAGGCTGAAGCAAGACCAGGCAGGATCTTGGTGTCTATAGCAAGAGGGGTCGATTGCAGGATTCCATTCTGGAGATAGCTTAGTGATATTGTGAGGTCTTCTGTCCTATCCTCTGGGTCTCTGCTGGTGACCTGGAGAGTAATGTCACTTTGAGAGGGATAGGTTTGAGATCCTGGTTGGCATTTGAATCAAAACTTTTTTCTTTTTGGTGGCTGTCCAGTACGGGGATCAAACCCTGGACTTTGGTGTTAATCAGCACCATGCTCTAACCAACTGAGCTTACTGGCCAGCCCTCCAAGACTTCTTAGGCCTCCCAACATCAGCCCAGGCTGGAGGAGCTCACCTCATCCTGCATCCTGCACAGGGAACAAACTGATGGCCCCAGATATGTTTTCATTGGCTCTTATAGCATTTTTTCCCCCCAAAATAGTAATTAGCTGCCAACATTAAAAATTAGGACAGGTTACATAAAAATCCAGATATTCCAATTTCTCTAAAAAATTTAGGACATCTGGCCACCCTGGGGCCACATTCCTTCTAGAAATTATCGGTAGTTGGGTGGCCACTGTCTTCTTTAGATGGGATTTTCATTCTCTGCCTCTTTGCAGTCCCCACATTTCTTGATCATCTCTTGACTTTGTCTGGTCTCTGTGGGTATTTGAGTTTGCAATCCCTGCCTTAGAGTGTGCTCCCAGCTCCCTGTGCCCAGAAGGTACTTTTTGGGCCCAGTAATGTTTGTTGCTACCCCTGGGCTTTGTTCCATCAACATCTCTGTTTCTGTCTCTCTGCAGGCTGTCGCTCAAAGTGGCTTCTTCTGCTGCAGCAACTGAAAACAGTCCAAGCAGCATTCCTTATTCTTCCTCCACCCCCAGACCTCAGCCAAGCCTGTTCTCCTCACTTTCAATATGGTCTCAGGGCCTGGACTTCTTAAAAATTCATTCTGGTCTCCAGTTCTCCTTTACCACTCAACACCCTGGACTCACTTTTGGATAAGAAATAAACTCTTTATTTTTGTAGTTGTTGGCTATGGCTGTTTTGGGAGGTTGGTCTGAGAGCCCCAGGGCTTTGGAGGAGCCAACACAGCAGTCACTCTCCCGCCATACCCCAGGGCCCTCGTACTGTCTCTAGGAAGGGCAAAGGCGCCAACCAATCCACTTGGCACAACACTCACGTCACCAGGGGCCCCAGGGATGAGAGAGAAACCTTAATGAGTCACTATGGGCCTGTTATACCCCCTCCTCCTCCCCACCCCAGTCATAGCCACAGAAACACACAGTTATGTGGGAGGGATAGGATCCTGGCTCAGGCCCTCCTACAACCTTGGAAAGGTGGGCCCAGGAGACTCTGCAGCCCTCCTGTATAAGGAACTGTTGCAGGGCTTGGTGCGGCAGAGGCTGGGGGAAGAGCTTGTCACCAGCCAAGAACCTGCTAGGCACCCCACTCTGCCCCATTCCCTCTGCCCTCTCAAGCCCTCTCTTCCCTCTTTGCTTTCACTTCTCTGATGATCTCTTCTAGGGGGAGGGGAGGTTATGGATACTGTAACAAAGACGCACCCTGGTGACCTGAGGGGGCTAGATGTGGGCACAGTTCTGTGGCTGTTTGTCCCAGACAGGTTGGTTCTTCCTCTCAGGCTCCAGGATATGCCTGGTGTTGGCAGGCGTCATAGGCACAAAGGCCACAGCTGTCTCCGGGGTGAACTTTGATTCCATACAGGTTTTGAGGAGTCTCCCTGGGAGGTGAGATGCAGAAGCAGAGGAGGTACTGGCTTGTGTTGGGAGGTAGGGAGTGGGCAGAAGCAGAAGTGGTCCTAATCCATATTGAGGGGGAGCAGAAGAAACAGAAACAGTCGTCACCCATATGGCGGGGGGAGGGTGATTGTAGTTCTAGTTTATATTCACGGATACGGGGCCGAGGCAGAGATTGTCTGGCTCTGTATTTAGCATCAGAAAGAAGAGCTGGTGCTCGTTGGGAGTGGGGAGGCGGAGGCAGAGGCAGAGGCAGAGGCAGAGGTGGTCCCGGATACGGGGCCGAGGCAGAGATTGTCTGGCTCTGTATTTAGCATCAGAAAGAAGAGCTGGTTCTGGTTGGGAGTGGGGAGGCGGAGGCAGAGGCAGAGGCAGAGGCAGAGGTGGTCCCAGTGTGTTGAGGGGCCCGAGCCAAAATAGGAGGGCTTCTGGCTGGGCGGTGGCAAAAGCTCTCCCTTTGATCTCACCCAGTATCCTCCAGAGAATCCTTCCTTCAGCGCTTGCATCGCCTTCCCCATCACGAAATGTCCCGAACAACTGGGCTGCCAGAGCTGACTTGGCCGGAGAGTGAGGACAGGCGATTCTCTCGGTTAGCGAGCGCCCAGGACCAGTCCACACGGCTTCACGTGCATGCTCATTCACACCACGTTTTCCCTTTCCCAGTTCTGCACGCATAGCCCTCTTCCCTCTTCCAACGCTCCGCCACCCGCCTTTCCTCGGGGCGCCTGGAACTCCCGGTGACGCGGTTGGCAGGCCCGGCCTTAAGAAGTTCCCGGCCGGGCTCCGCCTCGCCGGCAGCCGGCTCCACCCTAAGTCCTGGTCCCAGGCAGCGACGGGCCCCTCCCAGCGCTGCGAACTACAAGTCCCGCCGTCCCTCGCGCTCGCCCTCCTGCCTCTCCCTTGACCCCCCCACCGGCTTCGCTTGTGGGTCGACCAAGAGTGCTTCCCATTGGTCTCTCCGCCTTGTCAGTCACCTGGGAGTATAGAGGGGCGGGGCAGGGGTGGATATCCGGATCCGGAGCGGCTGAAAGGCGGAAGTGGAGGCCGGAGCCTGGGACACCGCCGGGGGGAGAGGAGTGGAACCAGTCTGAGCCCCGGCCCCAAGTAACGCCGCCGCCCCGGAACCGCCGTGAGTGTGCCTGTCGCGGGACTGTGTCTCGTCCGCATTGAAGCCTCTCTGGGGCAGCCCTTCCTCCCGCCCAACCCCAGATTAGGGGGGTACTGGCCCCTCCCCCGACCCGTAGACCCCTCTTAAGGGGCTCCCCAGGCGTTTGGCGAAAGGGGGAGCCCTTCTTTCTTTCGTTTTCCTGCCCTTCGTGAGCCTTGGGAAAATCCCTGTGG
>NW_007727862.1:74715-77422 GCF_000696425.1 Galeopterus variegatus | reverse complement strand
GGCTGAAAGGCGGAAGTGGAGGCCGGAGCCTGGGACACCGCCGGGGGGAGAGGAGTGGAACCAGTCTGAGCCCCGGCCCCAAGTAACGCCGCCGCCCCGGAACCGCCGTGAGTGTGCCTGTCGCGGGACTGTGTCTCGTCCGCATTGAAGCCTCTCTGGGGCAGCCCTTCCTCCCGCCCAACCCCAGATTAGGGGGGTACTGGCCCCTCCCCCGACCCGTAGACCCCTCTTAAGGGGCTCCCCAGGCGTTTGGCGAAAGGGGGAGCCCTTCTTTCTTTCGTTTTCCTGCCCTTCGTGAGCCTTGGGAAAATCCCTGTGGCTCTCCTCTGGCCTGTCCAGTCCATTTGTGGGAGAGAGGGACCCTAGGTTCTTCTCTTCCTGCTCCCAGAATTGAAGGATCTTTGCCAGGTGTGAAGGAACCTGTCCCCCTTCTCTTTTAGAGGTGGCGGGGAGTGTTGTCTGTCGCCGTTTTCCTTTCCTCCATCCTACCAAACATTTGTTCCCTTCAGCCCTAGAGGAATTATATTCGATTTCCTTTGGGTGGGGGATCTGGGTGAGACCGGTTCCCAAGTACAGAAGTATGTTTGCGTTCCCACAACTGCTTACTTCCTCTCTTTCCTCAAGCCAGAGAGCCTTTCGGGACCTCAGCAGAGTTTGAAGTCTGGGTCATTTATTAGCAATGAGCTGTCTTCTTGTCTTGCCCCCTCTGCCCTCAGCCTTGTTCTCTAGTTACGTAGCTGAGTGTATTGCTCTTCCTGCCTCTGAAGAATTTAGCTGAGGTTTGCTCAATCCTAGCTACAGATCACAGATCAGGGTGGATCTGCCCATTCATTATCTTCTCCCTTCCTCCTCCCCCCCTTGCTCCAGGCTCAGCCCTGTCCTCCCCGAGCACGTGAGTGGTTTCCAAGCTGTCTCAAGAGGGACTGCTCCTCCTGGGACTGCTGTCTGTTGGTCTGTAGGGAGGAGAATAAGACCAAAAATGAGGAGTCTGGAATTGAAGGGCTATCTCTTTTTCACCCCCAAACACACACACATAGAGTACCCTGAGCAACAGGTCCATGGCACACCAGGGTCTCTCCAGTCCATTCTAGGCCTGGACTTATTACATAGGAATAAATCAAGATCATAATGGCAGCTCTGGATTCTTAAGGTGCTAATACTTGTAGCCCAAGGAATTCCCGTACATGCTAGAAAGTGCTTCTTCCCCCAACAGTATTGACATATGATGTTTGTCTGTTGCTTTGGTCTTAAGTGTGTGAAATGGCTGCTGTCTCAGACCATGCTAGAAGGTTCTTTGTTAAATGGCCAAAGTACAGGTCAGTGACTGTACCTTAATGAGGAGCAGCCTGACGCTGAGGCTATGACTGACCCTTGCTATCTACAGTGAAGGAAAGGAGGGTAAGCCATGCAATCCTTGGGAATTTCTGCAGCTCTTCAATGTTCTGGGCCTCCTTTATCACCCTTGGGTGCTACTCACGAGTGCTAAAGTTTTTTTTGCTTTTAGATCTTTTTGACTACTTCTAGACAATTGCTAGTGTCTGATTCCTACAGTCTTTTGAGCTAGATCTGGAATACACTTATTTCACTTTTTACTGGACAACAAGAACAGAAAACTTCCTTATTAGGGTCAATAGCTGGATCACAAGCTCTATATCGGTATGGGTTCATTGGAGACTTCTTCAGCCAACCTTGTTTTTCTGATCTGGTCAGCCGGTGCCTCTGAGGGGCAAGGCCAGAGAGGCCTGACTGCTCATCTGCCATTGGTCACTGACCGGACTTACCTCTTCAGGAGTGGACTGTGGTTTGTGGAGCTCTTCAGGAGTCCTGGGAGGAGGCTGACCAGCCTTCTGAAGGGACCTTCTTTCCTTGTCTGGACATGCTCTCCCAGCTCTGACACTGAAACAGGCTTCAGAAGGAGCTCTGCCTTTCGGAGAGATAAGGAAGGCACCAATTCTCTGGGTGGTTATGCAGCCGTTTTGGACATCCAGAAATTATAGAGTCCAAGCAGAGGCGGACACAGCTTGGCAGAAAGAGGGAGGGCTCTGGGGGGTGGGGATAGAAACCTCTCCTCTCTGATGCTGTTCCTCTCCTCTTGCCTCTCACAATTAGTTGGCCTTTTTCTGCCTTTGTACTATAGGGAGTTGGTAATAACTAATTTTAATAAACTTTTTTTTTCTAGCAGCCAACCGGTAAGGTGATCCAAACCCTTGACCTTGGTGTTATCAGCCCAGTGCTCTAACCAGATGAGCTATCTTGCCAGCCCTATAAATCATTTTAAAGTTGGAAAGTTCTTGTCCCACATGTGCCTCCTGAGACATGGTGGGATTTGTATCCCCACTTTAGAGGTGATGCTGGAGGAGCTTGAGTAGCTTGCCTACAATAATATAGTTAGAAAGTGGTGGAGCCACGGCTTGAGATTTGAAGTCAGATGTGACCTCATCTTTCCTAATAGTGGCCTGTCCTGCGGTCTGGTCTGTTAAATGAATGAACATTCAGGGTGAGCAAGCAGTGGCACAAGCGCAGACACTTGACCCTTTAGCTTTCCTCCTCACTGGCACTCCTCCTCTGCTTCCATTTTTCTTCCCTTACCTCTATCCTGACCTCCTGTCCTCTTTCTTGACCCCCTTCTCTTCTGCCTTGGGGGACTGAAAGTTAGGAGTCGCAAGTCAGTACTCTTCAGGATCCAAGAGAATGCTGACATCTGTCT
>NW_007727862.1:71928-73933 GCF_000696425.1 Galeopterus variegatus | reverse complement strand
AGTTTTATTCAGTTGTAAGCATTTTCCTGGATCTATTATAGATTAGAATGCAAAGTTTGCTTGAATTTAAGCTAAAACAGGAAACTTGAAGATAATATTTTGGTTGTAGCAAGCTGCTTTGGGTTCGATTTCCAGATTCTTGGGGTTTTGCATTTCTTCTCACCTGATGTGGGTCGGGCACTTTTGTTCGGGTTGTTTGACAGGCACTGCTTCAGATAGGATTTATAAACTGGGATGTCCCAAAATCCAGGTAATAGAGCTTTCAAGAACCTCCACAAGGAGAACTGGAATATTTTTTAAAGGAGTCCTCTGCATTAATAGCCTGGTGTTATAAGAGATTAGTTTTCAGATTAGCATACAGCCCCATCCCCTGTATACAGGAACAATCATACAAATAAAAGCTAAACTTCTTTAGTTTTACTTACCTTGTGGCAGGCACTCTCCTGAGCCCTTAGGATGTATTGACCCATTTAATCCTCACAGCAACCTCAGGAGGTAAATTTGATTCCCGTGTTGTAGTGGGGAACTACGTAGTAAGAGGCAGAGCAGGGTTAGGATCGAAAGTCTGTGCTCATGTCACTGTGCAATTCAGCCTCTCCTGTTCCCACCTCTGGGTGAAATGTATACTGTTCACTTTGCCTAGAAGGCTCTTCTTTGCCTCACCTACCTGGAAGCTGTGCCTCCTGCTTTTCTCTCAGTGTGCAGTTTGAATGTCACTTCCTCTGAAGCCTTCCCTTGCCCCAAGCAGGCTGAGGGCTTTTCTCCTGAGGGTGCTTTCTTCTCACTGCTGTCTCATTGCTCCTTGTCTCTGTTCTCTGCTGTATGAGCCCCTAAGGGGCACAGATCGCATCCTGTTTTATCCCTATGTGTCCAGTACCTAACACAGTACTCAGCATAGTAGGCCCCTGCTGAAGTTGTCAAAGGAAAGGACAGACGTTCAAACTTGCCTTNCAAGCAGTGGCACAAGCGCAGACACTTGACCCTTTAGCTTTCCTCCTCACTGGCACTCCTCTGCTTCCATTTTTCTTCCCTTACCTCTATCCTGACCTCCTGTCCTCTTTCTTGACCCCCTTCTCTTCTGCCTTGGGGGACTGTGAAAGTTAGGAGTCGCAAGTCAGTACTCTTCAGGATCCAAGAGAATGCTGACATCTGTCTGCCATTAATTTTTTGGAAACTTGAAAGTCATGATGGCTAGAAAATGAAAGTAAAAGTGAGTGGATTCAGGGGTCCCCCTGGGCAGGGTTAAGGTGGCCTGTGATTAGTCCTCTGATTCCCCTTTGGTGGTGCCTCCTGCTTGCAGGTGGGAGTAATGTGGCTCTCCACCAGAAGTTCCTCTCACTAGAATTTACATGGAAACAGAACAAGGTTATAAATTTCAATTCAGCCCCACCAAGCAAGTACTTCTTACAATCTTTTTCTTCTGACCATTGCCCGGTAAACACAGAGGCATTGTGCTGGGGTGGACGGCACTAAAGCTTTGGAGTCAGCCAGACCTGGGTTCTTTCCCACTTACCAGTTGTATGACCTTGGGCTTGTTACTTGACCTCACTGAGCCTCTGTTTCTTCCAGTAAAGTGGAGATACTAATATCTTGCAGAATTAGAAACCAAGGGTAAAGAAGATAGTCTAGTGCCTGGCACAGAATAGTAATAGCCTTTGGTGGGGTTTTGAAGGTGTATCATAATTCATCCCTAGGATTCTGATTGCACATTTGTATCAAATGTCTGCTGTGATGCCTGGTACTTTGCTTGATAGTTTCACATATTGTCTTATTTCATAGATATTGAACAGAATTGATGTGGGTTGTATTCCCATTTTACAGAAGAGAATGCTAAGGTTGTGACTGTGCTTTTCTCACTGGCTTCTCAGACTCCACTGGGGTCATGTACTCCAGATACTCAGAGCCACAGACTAAATGAGGGTCTTCACGTCTTCTAGGCACTTTAGTTTTATTCAGTTGTAAGCATTTTCCTGGATCTATTATAGATTAGAATGCAAAGTTTGCT
>NW_007727862.1:68128-70425 GCF_000696425.1 Galeopterus variegatus | reverse complement strand
TCAGCATAGTAGGCCCCTGCTGAAGTTGTCAAAGGAAAGGACAGACGTTCAAACTTGCCTTGAAGCAAATGCCTACCTGTCACCTTTAACACACACTTCTAAGCTTACATAGCTTGGATGTGGCGAACCTGGGATCCAGACTCACGTCCATCTGATTCTAAAGCTTGAGCTATATCTTTGGTCCATCCTTCAGAAAGTTGCTCGTAGACAAGCAGGAGAGCAAACAGGTAAATGGAATGAGTGTGCAGTGTAAATGCTGGGGGTGGTGGGGGAGGTTACAAGCTAAATTCCCAGAGGGTAAAGCTCTCCAAATCTCCACTTCCAGTGAAGGGTGTACTAGGAAGAGGCGGGCATGGCTCTGGCTATCCATAGCCCTGTTGACCAACTCCTACAGTGTGTGTGTCTGGTAGCAGGACAAGCAAACTACTTCTGCAGTTGTGTGTGGTGAGGTAGCGCTGTGCCCAGGCCAGTGCTTAGCAGGAATCAGTGGAAGCGAGTTTTACTCTGGTCCATTCTGCATGTCTGCCCAAGGCTTATTCTTTAGTAAGAGTAGCCTTAGAAGATGGTGGCAGCAGCTGTTTAGACCCGTGAGAGGTGAGAGTGGCCTGCCCCTGTGTTTTCCACTGTGTGGCCTTTAAACTCCCCTGCTCCCGGGCCTGTGGTATTTGGGTATTATGCTCTGCTCACCTCGGGACTTGATCTGGTTCCCATCAACCTCCTTCCCACACACCCCTCAGCCCAGCTCCTCATAAAGTTAACTTATCTTCAAGAACGTGAGGTTATGGTAACTGGAGTCATTGGATCTCATTCTGTCACAAGATAAGCCACTGCTTTTTTTTTTAAATAAACTTTTAGGGCCGGCCCGGTGGTGCACTGGAGAGTACGCTGCTTGGGAGTGCAGCGGCGCTCCCGCCGAGGGTTCGGATCCCATGTGGTGACCGGTTCCCGCNAAAAAAAAAAACTTTTAGAATAGTTTTAGAAAAATTATAAAGGTAGTACAGAGAGTTTTCTCACACACATCCACCCCCACACCTAGTTTCCTCTATTACTAACATCTTATATTAGTATTTTACATTAAAGTCTATACTATATTCAGATTTTCTTTGGCTTTACCAGATGTCCTTTTTCTGTTCCAGGATCCTATCCAGGGTCCCACATTACATTTAGTTGTCATGTCTTCTTAGGCTCCTCTTGCCTGTGACAGTTTCTTATACTTTCCTTGTTTTTAATGACCTTGGCAGTTTTGAGGAATACTGATCAGGTATTTTATTGAGTGTCCCTCAATTGGGATTTGTCTAATGTTTTTCTCATGATTATTCGGGAGTTATCAGTTTTGGGGAGGAAGACCACAGAGGTAAAGTGCCATTTCAAGGGTACATACAGTCAACATGACTTATGAAAGTCAATGTCAACCTTGATCACTTGGCTTAGGTGATGTGTACCAGGCTTCCTGCCTGTAAAGTTGTCCTCCCCGCACATCCCACCCCTTTTCATGCTGTACTCTTTGGAAGGAAGTATGTGTAGCCAACAAGATTAAAATCTACACGAGAGATTTGTCTGTTCTCCCTGTTTGTTTATTTGCTCAATTATTTATATCAGTGTGGGCTCATGGATTTATTTTACACGTTGGTTTGTGATCCAATACCACTAGATTTTATTGCTCAGCTTGTTCCAACATTGGTCATTGGTTGCTCTTTCAGCTCCCTTTGACCTACCCCAGTCATTGTGAGGTTTTCTTTTTGTTGTTTTTGAGCACTTCCTCACTTTCTGGCACTACAAGGTGCTCAGGCTCACTTTGTATCTTTCCTGCCCCAGTCCTAGAATCAGCTGTCTTTCCAAGAGCACTGCCTTTTGAGCAAACGTTTTCTCTCAGGTATGTTGATATGCAGTTGTGTGGATGGGTTCAAGTTGTTTGTTCTCTTGACAGTTAGTCATAGTTACTGAAGACTCTGGAGTTGGGTAAGGTGGAGACGTACCTGGGAGATGTACCCTGTGAGAATCGGCTCCAGTTCTGGAAGCTGACCCTAGGAACATACTGTCTCTCCTCTGTTCACCCATTCACACTTTTCATGCCCCTGCCTGACGCTGTGACCGGTCCAAACAACGGCTGGATTTGGCATTTGCTTCAGAGTTTGCAATCCAGTTAGCAAGGTGAGGCATAATGGGCATCATCATTCTCTATCTCAGGTGCTAAGTTCTCCAGCCAAACCCTTCTGGACTCTGGATCTTAAAAGAGGTTCCGGGCCGGCCCGGTGGCGCACTGGATAGTGCACCGCTTGGGAAGCGCGGCGGCGCTC
>NW_007727862.1:66528-66960 GCF_000696425.1 Galeopterus variegatus | reverse complement strand
TTGTACTGTCATGTCTCTGAAGATGTGTAACTTGAGCCCTGATGGAAACACTAACTTGGGACAAGCCTCTTGCCTTCTATTCATAGCTCCGTGTGTGTCCCCTTCAGGTGGCTCTGTCAGAAGTGTCCCAGGTATGGAGGAGATTGTGGGTGGCCTCCCTAACCCCAGCTGCTCTCCTAGTCATCAAACTGTTCTCTGAGCTGCTCAGAAGGCTGTGGTGATTAATGACGCCAATTTCCAAACCTCTAGCATTTTCAGCCTGGTTTTTAAAAGGAACTCTGGTTTCTTTGTCAGCTGCCCTATTCCTGTCCCCTCCCCCCTCCCCCCTCTCTGCAACTGAACTACTTCTTCCCTTTCCCGAAAGAAGCTTTGAGATGGAAGGAAGGGCATTAGGGGTTCAAGATGCTTTGCATTGTGGGCCCTTTTTTTTTT
>NW_007727862.1:64479-66026 GCF_000696425.1 Galeopterus variegatus | reverse complement strand
TAAGGGTCTTACCCTTTTTACATGTGAGGAAATGGGTTCAATGACACAACACAAGGCCACCTTGGTAAGTGGCAGCCCCAGGACTTGAACTGAAGTTTGTCTGACTTGTGCTCTTAACCACTATGTAGTAGGGATCTACGGCGTCCTATCTGGGGAAGTGAAGCAGCTCCTTGGTTGGGCTGTGGCTCTGCTAGGGATCTGAGCTGTCTGGCAGGTGGATGTGTATTTAAGCCCTCAGCTGCCCCCATTCACTTGCCAAGCCTAACCAGGCTGTACCTGTGTTGCATGCTCAGTTCATCATACTTATGAGCACCTGCTGTGTGTCAGGCTTGATGCTATGTGCCATAGAACAAAGGAAACCCATGGTCTAACTCTTGGTTACTCTTGCTTTCTCACTCCCAACCCTCAATCCCCCAAGTTCTCTACCTTCTTGCCACCTATAATAGCCTTATGAAAATTTGGGACCATGGAGGTAGAGGTGTGATTCATTCATTCAAACTTGTTCAAACCCACTCATTGCCTGATATCTTCAGCTGGCACCATTCTACAGTTTGTTCAGCAAAAAGTTAAAAAGAAAAAGTCTATCTAAAATATTGTTTTTTGATGCCTAGGCTTCTGAGAGCAACCACCGTCCTTCATATCTCCCAGTGAGAACTTTGACCTTGTTCTTGTTCGCGGGGCAGCCTCTGACCACAGTGTGTGGTGTCTGAGCAGGAAGAATTTGATTTGCTGGTAGCTGGTACCTTACTCTATTTTCTCGGGCTCACCTCTCAAACATAACCTCTGCTCTCTGTTTAGATGCTGAGGGCAAAACAAAGAGGGCAGTGATTTAAACTGGCTTGCTTTTGTTTTTTGTGAAGACAGGAAGGGTTTGTGAGAGGCGTCCGTTGTTGTGAGTAGCTGGATGAACAGGTGCTGCTGCTGATCCTGACTTTCAGTAGAGGTTCTTGGAGTCTCTCTGGGCCTTGGGCAGCAACAGAGATGGCAGCTGTCCTGATTGGCGCTCCTGGCCCTTGCAGAGCCCCTCCAGAGACAGAGGGGAGGATGGGCCCTGCATTGATGAGATTCTAGTTAGATATGGCCTGAGTAAACAGTAACTGCATGAGCAAAACAAATACAGAGTAGTTGTGAGGATTGTGGATCAACAGGAGTCCCATATCCCCCCCCACCTGGCTCTCCTATGACTTGTGCTGCATCCAGGACAGCAGCAGGTAAAGGTTGGGGCTAAGGAAAAAACCTTTGCCTTGGCCAGCTCTCTTCTTATCATCCCACCTGGCACTGCAGGTAAAGAGCTGGGTGATGGGGTGTGAGCCACCACCCAGCTGCATTGTCATCCCCACCGTGGCCTGTGGCTGGACATGTGTGTGGACTGTGCTTCACAAAGTGCCAGATTTCAATTTGAACTGTCGCTTGAGGCTTCTTATAGAGCAGCCCAAGATGGAGGCAGAGAATCTGCCAAAACCTTGCTGACCGAAGTGTGCTGAGTTTGGAGGCCAGATCCTCTCGGGCAGAATAGTCTCTCAGGAATGTCAGTGTTAGGGCCTAGG
>NW_007727862.1:61608-63469 GCF_000696425.1 Galeopterus variegatus | reverse complement strand
CTGTCCCTCAAGGGTGGCTTCCACCTAACTCAGCTTTTTATCTGTTCCAAGTGACACAACAGGCCTCCCCACCCAAGGAAAAGGGCTGCAGGAGCAAGCTGTGCTCTGTCCTGGCTGACTCCTGGCAGAGCTCTGGGTTCAGCCCAGAAAGTATGGTGAAAGACCAGTTGGTGGTGTGTCCAGGGTCTAAGCCTCTTGGTGCCCCTGCACACTGGCCCCTTTCGCAGGCATTGGTGGAGTGGGGGGCCTCAGCTGGGACTCTCGTGGACTCCATCAGGGCCTTGCTATGGTGTGCATGTCTAGGTGTTCAGCCCCAGAGGATTATCATTGAAAGGGGAATGAAATGAAGCCAAGCCCAGTTGAGAGTCCTCCCCAGACCGGAACCTGGACTGTTAAGCCTCCTCTGTTACACTCTCCATGTGAGACACAGGCCCTGTCTGTAGCAACTCCATAGTCCTGGCCACACGGGAGGACGCCACTCTCTGATTCTATCCCCCACCCCAAACTCTTTTTTTCCTCTGCAGACAGTCCCTGGACTGGTTGAGGAGTCCAGGGCATGACACCATTGTAACCTCTTTCTCCCCACTGAAAAGATGTAAACATCAGCTTCTCTTTTTATTACCATGAATCTTTAAACAACTTTAAAATTCTTTAGCCTACAGTTAAGTCCAAACACTAAATATATCCCTAATATATATGCAGCAATCATATTTTTATGCGGAATCTCATTGTCTTGCCCCTCATTTGTGTTTAACATTTGGGTATGTTATTCTCTTTTGGTCTTCTTCTAATTCAGGCATCATGTTTTTTAATTGTTTTTAATATTCTGAATTTTTCATACTAAACGGGAGATGGGAAATATTTTATATACAGGGGAGCTAGATTGGTTTCATATAATTTCTAAGCTTTAATTTTTTATTATTATATGCAAACTTCTATACCAGTAGCATTTTTTACCTTTTTATTGATATGTAACTTACATATAATAAAGTTTACAAATCTTAAGTATACAGCTGGATGGATTTTTACATTTCTCTGTGTGTATATATGTATCCGTGTATTTACCTCCCAAATCAAATACAGAACTTTTCCATCCAGCAGTACATTTTTTTAGTTTGATAGAAACTCATTTTTCTCTAGCTAAAAATCATATTTTATTAAACATACATAGTGGGTTGCAGCCCCATTATTCTTAGTAGATGTAATATCATTGGTAATATTCTTGGGTTTTTCTTTCTCTCTCTGGTAGGGAACCCTTGCTTGAGTAAAGACATGAGTCTCAGTTGTGTGACCCTGGACAGGTCACCTATCTCACCTTCATTTACTTCTCTGTAATTAGCAAGAACAGGATTAGATCTTTAAGTCCCTTTTAAGCTCTGGCAACCAACAAGTCAAAGCTAGTCAGCCAGCCTCTAGTATCATAAACCTGCCACTTGTTGGAACCTTACCTTCAACCTAATTCTGTGCTTTACACTCTATGATTGTTTCATTTAACCTTTACAACAACCCTGTGCAATTAGTATTTTTTGTTCATTTGTTTTGCTTTGTTTTATTTTGTTTTTATTTTTTTTTCATTGGCTGGCCGGTACAGGGATTGAACCCTGGACCTTGGTGTCATCAGCACCACGCTCTAATCAGCTGAGCTAACCGGCCAGCCCCAATTGGTATTAAATAATATCATTATATGGATAAGGAACTGAACCTGATAGTAATCATGTGTGTGACTTGGCCGAGGTCAGACGGCTGGTGAATGGTAGAGCCAGGCTTTAACCAAACCCGGTTTAGCTTCCCAAGTCCTAAGCTGCTAGTCATGCCGGGGAACATGTGTGGGTACCTCATGTGGCTCGCATTGCTTCAGATC
>NW_007727862.1:59571-60767 GCF_000696425.1 Galeopterus variegatus | reverse complement strand
CTTGGCCGAGGTCAGACGGCTGGTGAATGGTAGAGCCAGGCTTTAACCAAACCCGGTTTAGCCTCCCAAGTCCTAAGCTGCTAGTCATGCCGGGGAACATGTGTGGGTACCTCATGTGGCTCGCATTGCTTCAGATTCTTCTTTCCCCTGGGTCAGCAACCAGCTAGAAGCCTGAGTAGTCCTGCTGTGAGTTTGTGCGCCGGAAGAGCTGTGTTCTTGAGTCTGCAGGTAAATCATCTCCCCAGCTAATCTGAGTCTGAAGCATTTGCAGAACCTTGGCTCCATTTGGCTTTCTTGTAATGTCTTCCACTTAGCCTTTGAACCTAATTACCTCTCCTCCTGTGTCCCGTGTTTCATTCTCTTTAAGCTAACAAGTCACTTCTGCTGTCGCCTTCTGCTGCCTGACTTGTGGTGTTCAACATTCAGGAATGCTTTTCTGGAGTAAAGTGTAGCTGAATTCACTGGCTAGAACCACCTCCAGGGGCCCTGGGCGGGTCCACTTGGTTCTCAGGCCACCCTGGCTAACCTTGGCTAACCTCGAGGGAGTGAGTCTCCACCCACCCTCTGGTCAACAGTTTGATTGGTTTCCCTAATCAGCCCACTATCCAGGCTGTGTGGGGACTCTCAGCTAGAGGAAGTCTCTAAAGCAAACAGGAAGCACAAGAGACACCCATCAGCTGGAATTGCTCACCCTTTACCAGAACAGACAAAAAGTATGAAGTGAGTGACTTCATGGATTAGAGAAGAGAAAGATGAAAATGGAGGGTAGGTGGAGGGGCGACATTCCAGCAGCATCGGTATCCTGGAGAAAGCATCAGTTGTTGAGCGAGGCAAGACACACACCCTCCAATCTGATCCCCCTGTATTGTCCCCGGCACTGATCTGGCGTGCCTTTCTGTCTCTTGGATTCCTCCCTCCTTCCTGTATCACTTGTAACTCTGTGCTTAAATTGGGTGCTTACAATCACTTGGGGAATTTACTTTAAAGCCATTGATTTCTGGGCTGGCCCGGTGGCGCACTGGAGAGTGCGCTGCTTGGGAGCACGGTGGCGCTCCCGCCGAGGGTTCGGATCCCATGTGGAGACTGGTTCCCGCTCACTGGCTGAGCGCGGTATGGGCGCAACACCGAGGGTTGTGATCCTGTTGCTGGTCCCCGGTACGGGCGTGACACCAAGGGTTGCGATCCCGTTACCGGTC
>NW_007727862.1:57852-58930 GCF_000696425.1 Galeopterus variegatus | reverse complement strand
CCGGTACGGGCGTGACACCGAGGGTTGCGATCCTGTTACCGGTCAGTAAAAAAAAAAAAAAGAAAGCCATTGATTTCTGGACTCCACCTATATAAACTCTAATTCAGTTGGTCAGGGTTATTTTCTTTTTTGGCAGCTGGACAGTAGATCAGGCTTATTTTCAAAATGCACTGGATGATTCTGATTTTAAAAAGTTTGAGACCCAGTGACCTGTAGTGTCCAGAGTAAGGAAGAGCAATGTCCTACTTTCTCTTTCTCTTTCCCTCCCACCCGTGGCCCCAGTCCTGCCCTTGGATGTGGCCAGAGTATTTTGCAGTTTGGATCTTTCTACCCTATCACACGCATGGTGGGAAAAGGCACACTGGCTGGGGTGCCCCACTTGCATTCTTGCATTTTGTCCCCTTTCCTGTGGAAGACATGAAGTTGGGACTGGTGCCTGCTCTTGATGGCCTCTGAAGTAACCAGGGTTCTGATGTGGAACGTAGGGAAGTGGGTCATGGCAAGGACGGTCTTTTGCTATGGGTCTGAAGCTCAAACATTGCCATTACACTTGCAAAAACAATCTTTGGCCCATTCTGTATCTTATAGGAAATTTTGACTATAACTTTAGCTCTTAAGGAGAATTTGATTTTTGTCTCAAAGAAGACTTTTTTACTATGCCATTTTTGTTATAATCCCATCACCTGACTCCATACCAGTGGATAATTTTTACCACTGGTTTGGGAGGAAAGATTCCTAGTGAGATTTTCATCCCCCGGAGGTAGGACAGCTTAGTACGTGAGTTTACCTTTTCTTCTTGACAGGGCTATGTCTTTGGTTTCCCAATCTTGGGAGGGGTGGGCATAAACTTCCTGGGATCCTGGGTCTAGCCTTCACCTGTCTTAGGCACCGCCTTATCTCCGTGCACCTTTCATGGCAAAATTGGCTTCCTCGGTGCTACTGTCTGGGAAGGTTGGACACCCTTACTCGTGTGATCACTAAGCAGGGCCAGGAAAACCACGAGGCAACAGACGATAAAAAGTGCTGTGTGTGCCTGCTCAGGTGTCTGGAAGGCAGGACGAGTGACTGGGCAGAACAT
>NW_007727862.1:54574-57678 GCF_000696425.1 Galeopterus variegatus | reverse complement strand
GAGGGGTGGGCATAAACTTCCTGGGATCCTGGGTCTAGCCTTCACCTGTCTTAGGCACCGCCTTATCTCCGTGCACCTTTCATGGCAAAATTGGCTTCCTCGGTGCTACTGTCTGGGAAGGTTGGACACCCTTACTCGTGTGATCACTAAGCAGGGCCAGGAAAACCACGAGGCAACAGACGATAAAAAGTGCTGTGTGTGCCTGCTCAGGTGTCTGGAAGGCAGGACGAGTGACTGGGCAGAACATGTCACCAGCCAGTTTATGCCAGGTCAAGCCTGTCTCGGTTCATTGGGGAGGTTGGGGTCTATTTACCAACAGTCTTAGAGAAGGAATTATAAATAATCATGTCAATACTATTACCTACTGATTAGTGATCAATTGGCAGACACTGTCATTAACCCTGGTGTGCCCATATTAGAGATGAGAACACTGAGGCTTAGCTCAGGTGGCTTCTACAAGGTGACCCAGAAGTGGTAGGAGACAGTAGTACCCTGTAGTGCTTGAAGCAAGTGCCTGTGCTCATTCCTGCTGTGCCAGCTGCTCTAGCCTTGGCTGTGCTTCAGTGGCACCTACAGATACTGGGCCCCACTCCAAACCTTCATGGGAATCTCCAGGGGCTGGCTGCACAGATGACTTTGATGTACAGACAAGGTTGAAAGCCACTGCACAAGACTTGTTTGCCTCCCCTTCTGGCTTGTTAAAAAATCCCATTCTATCTGGGCAGATCTGGAAATCCACCAGTTGGGTAGGGACAAGACTTAGATATAGGTGCTGGTTACTCCCCAGCCCAGTAGCCCTCAGTCCCAGCTGCTTTGGTGTTTTGGAATCGGGGCTTGGTTTTCTGTTCCCCTCTCCCCACCCATTCATACCTCCTCTACTGCCCCAGCCACACTCTGCTGCCCAGCTAAGATTATATGTCATGTGGATTCATGGTAATAACCAGCTTGTAATTCCATTGTGGTTTTCCCTCTGTCTCTGTCACCCTGCCTTGCCCTGGGCGGCTCCTCCCACTGTTGGGAGTACTTAGGGACTACAAGATCACTGCGTCTGTTGCTGGAGCCAGTCCCAGACCGTGCCAGCAAAGCTGCTGCCATAGAAAGAGTCTTTCTCACACAGCAGCCCCAATCAAACACAGAGGGTGGGTGTTGCCCCCGTTGTTCTTGCACAGCAGGGGATGGCATGATAAGGAAGGAGCAGGAGTGTGCAGGCAGCCCAAGTTTGTGCACAGACTGTCACCTATGTGCTGGGCGGCCTTGAGCAGGGCATTTAATACCTGAGTGTCAAGTTACTTATCTGAAAAATGGGAGGTTGTTTTAAAGTTTAAGGAGATAATGGTTGTGCAATCGCTCAATAAATGTTAGCTGTTTTTAAAAATTACTTCGTTTGGTAGGCACTCTGAGTTCTTAGTATGCTCATAGGCATTGAGAGGAAGGCATCTCGAAGAAGCAGAAAGCACAGCCCTTGCCTCATCATTGACTGGGGTAAAATGAGAAAACATCTTAAACTATGAACTTTTTTTTTTTTGGTGGCTGGCCAAATACAGAATTTGAACCCTTGACTTTGGTGTTATCAACACTGCAATCTAACCAAATAAGCCAGCCCTATGAAATATTTCTAGGGCACTTCTGATTACTAATTGAGGCCCCCCCACACACACCATACTTCCTTCCTTGCACTTTTGGGGAAGAGGTGGCCCCCATTTCAAATCTCTTTTCCTTTGGTGCTGTCTAGAAAGGAAACTGTTTTTCCTGGTTAGTGAATCATTCTTCCTGGAGCTCACTTTTTAAACAAGTTGTGGGGAGAACTTGATGTGGAAATGATTTGAGGTTGAACAAAGCAAGCCCTTTGCTGTCAGCTTCTTGCATGAGCATAGACCATTTGCTTCCCACAGACATCCCCCATTCTTTTATACCCCGTCCCTTGACTCTAAGGGCATGCACGCCCCTTGCTCGGGGGCAGGTCAGGGCTCTCCCTGACCTTTTCTTTTCTTTTCTTTTTAAATGACCAGTAAGGGGATCATAACCCTTGACTTGGTGTTGTCAGCACCACGCTCACCCAGTGAGCTAACCGGCCATCCCTATATGGGATCTGAACCCGTGGCCTTGGTGTTATCAGCACCACACTCTCCCGAGTGCACCACGGGGTCGGCCCACCCTGACCTTTTCTAAAGACCCCTCCTATACAGACTTCTTTTCTGAAGACCTCTCATACAGACTCCATTATGCAAAGGGAAGTCTAATAAAAACCTTTTCTTTTTAACAGAGGTTCAAACATTGAACAGAGCAGAGCACTTAGCACTTAATAGCCACTCCCAATACTCATTTGTAAACATTCTGTATATGCTCTGATATCATTTGGTGTAAGTCTTTAGAGGCTTCTGGAGATAGGTTCCTCATCCTCCTTTGCAGTTCTAAAACTTACCAAAAAAAAGTTTGCATCTTGGAAGCTGTCACTAACCAAGTGACTAAGATGTCTGGGCTGGAACACCAGCTTCTGGGGATACAGGTCTTGGTTTCCCATGTTTGCCTCTGCCCTCCCACACTTCCCCCTTATCCTTTCTCTGAGTCACCCCCTGCCTCTGCCAGTAGAGAATGGAGCTGAGGTCTCTATTTAAAAGGGAAAGTTGGCAGCTGTTCTTACTGCCAGCTGAGCTCTGGCTTTGGTGTGTGTTTGTTTTTGTGTGTTTCGTTTTTTAATGTGTGAGAGACTGTTGGCCCATCAAAAATGAGAGAATTGGGGAAAGAGGCTCAAGATGAGAGAGTGAAACATTGCTTTGATGTGTACCTCTGTCCCAGTGTGCAGAGGTACACAATCTAGCCTTAGACTGAGAAAGTCGGTCAGTCCTTCTGGAGGTGGCAGGAGAAAATGGCTATTTTGATAACAACTTGCACTGGCCAGGCCTTGTCTCTGAGTGCCCACAAGGTTGGCCAAACACTTTATTTGAGGAGCTTTCCACCAGGACTCTCTGTGCCCTTGGCTGCCCCAACACCCACTCTGGCTCTGCATAGAGGCAGACTGTGGTCCTAGCTACCAGCCTGCAAGTTCATTGTTTGTTGACCTAAATCCTAGTGTCTTCCTGGGCTTTTTTTTTTTTTTTTTTTGG
>NW_007727862.1:51766-53595 GCF_000696425.1 Galeopterus variegatus | reverse complement strand
GGAAACCAATGTGTTGCTGAGAACCATGAGCCTGAAGTTGGGAGACCACCTTTCTCTTTGCCGCTCAGATGTTCATAGAGCACACAGATAGCTCTTCTCCTAACTGCTGGGGGTGGAGGGTGGGGAGTTGAGGGGAGGGGAGGCAGTCAGCCAGGTCATCAGGGAGGGCAGAGGCAAAGACCTGTGACTTAAGAAGGGCTCACCCTGTGACAGTCTCTGAACTCACCCAATACTCCTTGTTTCTCCCTTGCAGTTGGAGGCCCCCCTCCCCACTAAGTGCCTCTTTACGTAGCACTGGCCCCCGCCCCCACGCTCACTGGGACCACTACAGCGGGACGGGCCATGGCGGGTCGGGGAGGCGCAGCACGACCCAACGGACCAGCCGCTGGGAACAAGATCTGTCAATTTAAACTGGTCCTGCTGGGGGAGTCTGCGGTGGGCAAATCCAGCCTCGTCCTCCGCTTTGTCAAGGGACAGTTCCACGAGTACCAGGAGAGCACAATTGGAGGTGAGTGGGCACAAGAGAGCCAGGGAGGCCAAGGAATGCCTTGGCCTTGAGGGGAGGGGGAGCTACCTTCCCATAGAGGTTAAATGGATTTGAGGCAACCGCACCTCTTCCTCATCTGGGCTCTGGAATCGAATCCAAAGCTGGGCTTCATGCCAGAGTCCCAATAAGCATTGCTAGTAAGAATTAGCTGGGAGTTGAAAACTGGCTTCCTGTCCTGGTCCTGCCTCTTTAATATTTGCATGGCCTTGGCTGAGATCCTTCCACTGACCTGGCCTCAGGAAGGGAGAGGCTGGCTCTGGATCTGAGGGTTCTTGCTATAGTGGGCAGTCCATGTGCCCTGGCCTTTCCCGCTTTGCAGAATGGAGAATGGCCTGGTGGGTCACAGCAGGGCAATAGGCTGGTGTGTCTGAAGCTAACCTTTACCCTTTCTGGAGTTCAGTGCCTGTCATTGGTTCTCCCGTGGTCAGCATTTAGGTTGTGAATAAGGGTCTGTGCCTCAGTAGCCAGTACAGACTTCGAGAGGCCAGGGCCAACGTTGGCCTTGAGTCATCCTTTCTTTACCCTCTTGGTAGGCAGGAGGTTTCCAGGCAACTGGGNTTGGCCTTGAGTCATCCTTTCTTTACCCTCTTGGTAGGCAGGAGGTTTCCAGGCAACTGGGAACAGAATGGGCCGTGTCAGCTGTCTTCCTGCTGCCTCCTCAGCATTTGGTCAGGTGCTGGAGAGGGGAAGTGAGGCAGTGCCAGGCCTCTCAGTGAGGTGGGGGGAGGGCAGACAAGGAAAGAGGCGTTCTACATGGAGCTGTCCAGGATCCTCTGACGGGCCTCGGGTGAAGGGGATGCCCACTTGTCTGTCCAGCTCTGGACTCCTCCTTTGAAGCATATGCACAAGTGTCCTGTGCTCCTGTCTGAGAGAGGGTCACTATGTTCCTTGAAGGTCCAGCCACAAAGTAGCCACACAGGAATGGGTGTGGGCCAGAGTTGGGGGTGGTGGCTAGCCAGAGTGCCTGGAGGTGGCAGAGGCGGTTGAGAAGCCAGTCACCCAGCCTCAGCCTGGCATGGAACAGTGTGTACTTCCCCAGTGAAGCTAAGCAAGCAGGAGTGTCCTCAGAAAACTGAAGGTCAGCAACACCCCTGTGCTGGAATTAACTCAGGGACTAGAGAGGTATCTGGTTGGTCTGTTCTCTAGGAGGGGTGGGAGGAGGAGGAAGAGGAAGAGTGGGCAACTCACCCTTCTGTGCTTAGAGTCAGATTTCCCCCAGGGAGCTTTCCTTCTCCTTCCGCTTGCTCCATTCCTGTCCAGAGAGTGGTCCTGAGATAGCTCA
>NW_007727862.1:45337-51134 GCF_000696425.1 Galeopterus variegatus | reverse complement strand
AGCTTTCCTTCTCCTTCCGCTTGCTCCATTCCTGTCCAGAGAGTGGTCCTGAGATAGCTCACAGGCAAGCAGGCTTCCCTTCTGCCCTGGCCTGGGGTGGGTCTGTGAAGCCTATGCAGTCCCCATTCCACAGACACATACACAAAAATGCAAACTCCACCTGCCTTACTCAGGCCACCTTTGGCTACCAGGTTGGGGGCTTCTCTGTGTCCATCTTAGAGGAAGGCTTCTAAGTGCCAGAGCCTGGAACCAACAGTAGAAATGTGGGGGTGACTTCTAACTCGTTCTTGCCTGGTGACACCACCTTCTGCCTTACAGCGGCCTTCCTCACACAGACTGTCTGCTTGGACGACACAACAGTCAAGTTCGAGATCTGGGACACAGCTGGACAGGAGCGGTATCACAGCCTGGCCCCCATGTACTATCGGGGGGCCCAGGCTGCCATCGTGGTCTATGACATCACCAACACAGTAAAGATTTTCCCTTCCTTCTCTCCCTGCTCTTCATCTTCTCAAAGCCCCAGAAATCAGGTTATAAAAGCCCCGACTTCAGGCCTCTCGACTCTGTTCCTGAGTAGGGTGTGGGCAGATTTCCTCTGTTGTTTGGGGGCATCACGCCAGAATCTTTAGGTGGTGACATCTTAGATACTTTGGCTGTGGCAGCTCAGGCTTCTCTAGTGAGTGGCCTTCGGCGGAATGCCTCCTCTGTACCTTTGACATTCTGGCCCTGTCTCCTCAGGATACGTTTGCACGGGCCAAGAACTGGGTGAAGGAGTTACAGAGGCAGGCCAGTCCCAACATCGTCATTGCACTCGCGGGAAACAAGGCTGACCTGGCCAGCAAGAGAGCTGTGGAATTCCAGGTGAGCAGGTGGACAGGGCTCGGGGGAAGGAGTAAGCAGCCACTTGGCCTCCCAGGTTGCTCCTGGGCTTTGGGAAGAACCTCACTAGGAAGCAGCTGGGGAGCCTACATCTATTGTCCTCTCATGACTCAAGCTTGGGCTTAAAAGGGATTGTCATCTGCCTATCCCTTGTTTTTCCCTATGGTGGTGGGGGGTGTGTGTGTGTGGATATCTGAGGCTGCTCCTTATTTTCTCTTATAAACTGACTTTTTAATTAAGCTTATTGGAAAAGAAATACTTTCTTAATGTAATACATGCACATAGTAAAATTTAAACAGTACGAGAAGGTATATAGAATGAAATTTAAGTCTCTAATCCTAGAAACTCAGCCTTTCTTCCCCGAATTTTCTTGCAGTTTCTTATCTTGCCAGAAGTATGCATGTGTACATGAATCCTTGTACTATACATACTGTATGTTACAATTTTTTTCTTTTCTTTCTTTTTTTTTAATTTTTATTTTGTTTTGTTTTGGCGGCTGGCCAGGGCATGGAGCTAACCCTGGACCTTGCTGTTACCAGCACCACACTCTAACCAACTGAGCTAACTGGCCAGCCTATTACAACTTCTTTCTTTCCAGTCCCTAATTGATGGACTTTTGGGTTGTTTGTAAAAGACTGGAAACAGTGCTGCAGTCAACATCCACACACGTTTGTGCTTTTGTTCAAATGTGCAAGTGTATTTGTCGCATAAGTTTCTGGAAGTATTTCCTAGCCTAGTGATTTTGAAGAGCAAGAAGGCAGAGTGGACCTAGAGAACCCTGAGTGAGATATCTGCTGATGTTCGTGAGCCGAGAGGGATGGGAGTGTAGTGTAGATGTCTCAGGGGAACCCAGAGCAGGGGAGCCTTAGGCCTGAAAACCCCTGCATTTGTCTAGCCAGTCTCCATTGTATATAAGGCACTGTGGACAGGGAAGATTTTCTCCTGGGCCCTGGCCCCTGCCAACATTTCCCTCCCACCCTCTTTCTCATCTTCATCTGAATCAGGAAGCACAAGCCTATGCAGATGACAACAGTTTGCTGTTCATGGAGACATCAGCAAAGACTGCCATGAACGTGAATGAGATTTTCATGGCAATAGGTAAGTTGCCTCTCCTCCCCTCCCCTCTCCTTCCCTCCCCACCACTGTCAGGGTATGTTGCTTGTCTGCTGTTCTGCAGTGGGTCTGTGGGGTCCCTTCCCCAACAGATCTTTCACCAGCTGATAAAATCGTTTTCTTCTTCATCTGACTCCCTGATGTAGGTAGTTCACCCCAGAAGGTCCTAAAGCCTGGGCCAAGTCTCAGCATTTCACTCCCTGACCCCTTTGTCTTGCGACCCACTTCAGAGCCTGCCGTCACCATTCCCCACCCACTTCTTAGGTTTTTTTAAGCTCATTTGGCCCTGGAGTCATCTGGCCTGGGTTCAAATCCTGGCCCTACCACTTATTAGCTCTGTGGTCTTGGGCCGGTTATTTATTTATTTATTTATTTATTTATTTTGGTCTGGAGTCATCTGGCCTGGGTTCAAATCCTGGCCCTACCACTTATTAGCTCTGTGGTCTTGGGCTGGTTATTTAACCTCTCTTTGCTCAGTTTCCTGAGACACTCAGAATGCATCTGGTGCATAGAAGCCCTCAGTATGTTAGTTATCACTGATTGAGTGGTAAAGGCCAGATTCTGCTCCAGTGGAATTGGGAGAGAGTGTTGGGGTACCCCCACAAATGCATTTTCCCCCCTCCTCTTCCAAACAGCTAAGAAGCTTCCCAAGAATGAGCCCCAGAATGCAGCTGGTGCTCCAGGCCGGAACCGAGGTGTGGACCTCCAGGAGAACAACCCAGCCAGCCGGAGCCAGTGCTGCAGCAACTGAGCCCCCCTTGCCTGCCCACTGTCCTCACCTCCTCCGCCTGAATGACCTGACTGGAATCCACTCTAACCAATCGCACTTAACGACTCGGGCCACCACTGGGGCGGGGCAGGGGGAGGGGTCTACCATGATTTCTCCATATAATTTTGATCATAGGCTGGAGTGAGTTATTCCACCTGCACCTTTCTGTACAAATACTAATTCAATTTTAAGTCTTAAGTCACTTTTTTAATATATATGATCTGCTGTTCCCACTTCCTCCCCTTTCTTCTGCTCTCCCACTTTTCCTTTGTTGGTAGTAGCCACATGCTCCTGTTTCCTCCACCCTTGTTTATGGGGATGGCAGGTTGGGGCTGTTACCCTTCCTTTCCCTCTTGCTGAGTAGCAGACTCAGCAGGAGCATCCACATCCTTACCTTGTTTGGAGTGGTCTTGGTTTGGGGTGGTGGGGCAGGCCTTGGGGCGAGGGAAGGGAGAGGCAGCTCTTCCCTCAACTGGCTGTCATCAGGCTGCAGCCCCTACCCCCACCCTGACTCTCAGTGGAGAGGAACCATTCATTACCACAGCATTATTGTGACAGCCACAAACCCATTGCCCACAGCCCCTCCACCCTCGATCACCCTGACCTCTGGCTCTGAGCCCTGTTCTGACCAAATCACGATGATGAGTATTTGGGGGTGGGTGGGTAAGGGGGGGAGTGGGAGGGGATGGAACCAACTTTTTCTGTATTTTGTATTGTATGTTTTCTTCAACATGTAACCAATCAATATCTTGTCAATATAGTCAGCCGATCGTTCGACCTCACACTTGTCTTCCTTGTCTTTCTCTGGCTGAGTTTATCAGACCATGTCCTCTCTAGTTTACTTGAATTTAAAATGAACCACTGAACCTTGTTAGACAAAGCCCTCGCCTCCTAATATGAGGGGTGCTGGTGGTCGTGGCAACCGAGAGAAAGAGCTGTAACTGTGGCAGCTCTAATGGAATGGGGCTGGCATAAGACTGACCTGGGGCTCACCAAGCTAAAAGTTGAGGGTCCTGCACTTGCCTCTTCCCCACCTACCAGATTACACTGCACCCCAGTATGTTTAGTTTATATTTGAAGATGGTTGGTCTCTGAAACACCAGAAATGGCTTCTGGAGTTTTTTGCTTAGTCTCTACTGGGCCTGTGAGGGACTGGATGCTCTTACCCTCCCTGAAGAGCAAGGAACACTGACAACCTGTGGGACGCTGGACTGGTCTTGAGGCCAAGGCTGCAGAGCCTGGCTTTC
Source organism: Galeopterus variegatus (assembly GCF_000696425.1). Lineage (NCBI taxonomy): Eukaryota > Metazoa > Chordata > Mammalia > Dermoptera > Cynocephalidae > Galeopterus > Galeopterus variegatus. The sequence goes on along the minus strand of NW_007727862.1, from coordinate 47,126 downwards.
CTCCCCACTTGTGTCCTCCGCAGCACCTCCACCCCAGGTCCTAGCCAGCCCGTTCTGTCTCTCGGGCCCTCTACTGGTTCTGGAGTCAGGAGAGGTCTGGGCACTCCCAGCCCTCTGCTGCTCCCTGCTGGAGCTGCGGCTCTCAGCTAGGGCTACCCTGTCCCCTCTGGTTTCTCCCAGGGACCAGAGGCCTGATTCTTGGTGGATCACCTTTAGGTCGTCTTCTGCCTCGTTCTACCTGTGGCCCCAATCCCTTTTCTATAGCTCTACCTCTGACCCCAACCCCAGAAAAGACAATGGCCACCAGGTTTGCTGCACACTACGGTTGTTGTTTACTAGGTCAGGCTTGGTTGGAACCCTTCTTCGAGCTGCGGCTCCTGAGCCTCGGTGACGATCCTGTTTGGGCTTCAGGGGGAGACAGCACTCGGTACTGGCCTCGGACGCACAGCTGGCCGGAGGGGGTCAGGCAGCAGGTCATGGCGGTGGTATCCAGGTCGGGTGGTAGTAGCATTTGCCGATACACCTCCTGCGAAATGCGGTAACCACCCCCTTCCGGGTCATGGCCCTCCAGTTCCCGCTGGCCGGTCACCATCAGGCTTTGATCGTCTACTCGCACCAGCAGCTCCTCGGGGGTGAAGCCGTGGGCATCCATCTTCATTTGGAAACCGTCTTCAGCACGGTCATTGCCCTGCACGGCTGCCGGACTGTCCCTGAGCAGCCGCACCGGCAGCACGCCCACCTGACCCTGTTCAGTGAGGGCCACGCTGGGACTTCGGGACGCCGCCCGGCTCTTGTTGGGGACACTGCTACCGACCCGCTGCATCCGAGTGAGCAACTGCTATCCAAGGGCGCGAGGCTCAGAATGCAGGGCTCGGCGCGCAGACGCACGGAGGGGAGGGTCCGCGCGCGGCCCCGCCGAGCTCTGCTCCCTCCGCTCGGTGCCCTTGGTTTCTGCGGATGCCAGCAGAGCTCGGGGTCAGCCGGGCCGGTCCTACCTCAAGGGTCAGGCTGTCAGCCACCCTGTTTTATCCCGGATCCTGCGCTTCTTTCCGGGCGCCTAGGGCTGTTACGGAATGAGGCTGGACGTCCGGAGCCTGACCAAGAGCGGGCGCCCGCGCAGAGCCGAGACCAGAGTGAGCCGCTGGGCAGGACGGGGGCTGTCCCGCCCTCTCAGAACCAGGCCTGGACAAGAAGGACCGTTTCCTGGACAGGGCCGTGAGGGTGGCCTTCCTGGGCCATCCATTCTTGGAGCGCCCTGCCTTTCCTTGACCACGCACAGTCCCACGCTGACACACGGGGACTGGCAGATGGACCCATCTTTCCGGCTTCTCTAGTTCATCTGCCCCGGGGGCCTCCCGTGGGCAGTCTCGAGGCTGGGCTCTGGGTGGGAGCACAAAGCCGAAGCCGCGATTCAGGGCTCCGGGAAAAGCTTCGGCCCTCCTCTGCCTCGTCCCCACCTCGGGAGCCTTCTCCGTGGTTACCGTGGCCACAGCTATGCCTCTGGTGCGTCCCCAGTGTCTTGATAAAAAATCTTTCGTTGAGGGGCCGGCCCGTGGCTCACTCGGGAGAGTGTGGTGCTGACGACACCAAGTCAAGGGTTAAGGTCCCTTTACCAGTCATCTTAAAAAAAAAAAAAAAAATCTTTCGTTGAAGTATAACATACATACAGAAAAGTGCACAGAAAGGTACAGCTGAATGTCACAAGGCAAACAGGCCCGTGTGACCTCCACGCAGCTCGAGAAGCAGAACTGCAGCTGCGTGCAGTTCCCTGTGCGGGGCCCGCGGGGCC
>NW_007727862.1:26288-44614 GCF_000696425.1 Galeopterus variegatus | reverse complement strand
GCCCCGGCTTGCGCTTCCACCTGCGGGCTCGCCAGGGCGCCCCCGCCCCCGCTTCCCCCCAACAGGCGCCTGGTTTTCTGGGATGCGCGTCCTTGTCCCGAAGAAGACAGCAATCGTGAGTGTCCTGACAGCTTCAAGAGAGATTAGGAAAGCGGACTGGGTCAACTTAGCGAGCGCGCTTGGACCGCACTTGCTGTCTGGGACCAAGAGACAGGACAGAAAAGTCTGGAAGCTGGAGGCAGAGGGGAGGGGCGGTGAGGACTACAGCTCCCATCAGGCGCCGGGGCAGCGACGCCTGCGCACTGAGCGCCGGTTGCCCATGCGGCCCTAGGGCTGGGAGCGCGGCGCCGCGCTTCGCTGCGGGGGAGGCCATGGCGGAACCTTCCCAGGCCTCGACCCCGGCTCCGGCCGCGCAGCCCCGGCCCCTTCAGTCCCCAGCCCCTGCCCCAACTCCGACTCCTGCGCCCAGCCCGGCTTCAGTCCCGACTCCAGCTCCCACTCCGGCACCAGCCCCCGCCCCAGCTGTAGCCCCAGCCGGGAGCACAGGGACTGGGGGCCCCGGGGTAGGAAGTGGGGGGACCGGGAGCGGGGGGGATCCGGCTCGACCTGGCCTGAGCCAGCAGCAGCGCGCCAGTCAGAGGAAGGCGCAAGTCCGGGGGCTGCCGCGAGCCAAGAAGCTTGAGAAGCTCGGGGTCTTCTCGGCTTGCAAGGTGGGGGCGGGGCCTGGGTGAAAGGGGCGGGGCTTGGGGCATCCTAGGGCTCGGGTGGGAATGGGGGAAACGCTCAGGTTGCGGAGCGGCTCCTGCCCCAGAAGTACAGGTCATTGATTGATCTGCCTCCAGGCCAATGAAACCTGCAAGTGTAATGGCTGGAAAAACCCCAAGCCCCCCACTGCACCCCGCATGGATCTGCAGCAGCCAGCTGCCAACCTGAGTGAGCTGTGCCGCAGCTGTGAGCACCCCTTGGGTAAGGCAGTCAGCGCCCTTGGAGTTGAGGGACAGGGGGAGAAGGTGCTGGGTCTTGCTTAGACAGGGTGACTTAAGTGCCACAAAGCCTCATCTCTGAAAAACCAAAGATGCCTCTTAAGGAGGGTTTGGGCTGGGGATGTCCCTCCCAAGGGAGGAAAAAAGAAAACTGCCAGCCCAGAAGAGGCAGGAGCCACCCAAGGATTGACATAGGAGCAGTCAGTCTCACTGTTGGTCTCACTGGTTGGAGGGACTGAGGGTGTGTCTTGGCTGGCTGTGAAGAGGGGCAGAAGCCTTGTTGATCTGTTCTGTCCATGCTTCCCAACTTTACCACCTGTCCGTCTTGCAGCTGACCACGTGTCCCACTTGGAGAATGTGTCAGAGGATGAGATTAACCGGCTGCTGGGGATGGTAGTGGATGTCGAGAATCTGTTCATGTCTGTTCACAAGGAGGAGGACACGGACACCAAGCAGGTCTATTTCTACCTCTTCAAGGTGAGCTTTCACTGAATGAGAGTGTGAGTGAGTGAAAGAGATGAGGCATTGGTGGGGGTAGGGGTATGCTGCTCTGAGCTCTGCTACCCCCTACTCCTTCCCCTTTCTCTTCCCTTCAGCTCCTGCGGAAATGCATCCTGCAGATGACCCGGCCTGTGGTGGAAGGGTCCCTGGGCAGCCCCCCATTTGAGAAGCCTAATATTGAGCAGGTGGGTTGGGGAAGGTGGTAAGAGGACAATTGGGGGCACCTTGGAGGAGTGTGGAGCCTGTGTTCTCTCTCCTCCTCAAGCCGAGAACAGGCAGAGGTTCAGAGAAGGGAGGACGTTTTGTGCTAACCTCAGGGTGGGCGTGGAGGCAGGGAGGGGATATAGTTTCTCTTCACACAGAGCCCCAGAGTGAGAGGAGAGCCTTGTCCCCACCCTGAGAGAGTATCTTCCTTTGGATAAGAAGCCCCTCCTGGCTGCTTATACCTGCATCTCGGTTTTGTCCCCACTGCCCCTTCTCAGGGTGTGCTGAACTTTGTGCAGTACAAGTTTAGTCACCTGGCTCCCCGGGAGCGGCAGACGATGTTTGAGCTCTCAAAGATGTTCCTGCTCTGCCTTAACTACTGGAAGCTTGAGACACCTGCCCAATTTCGGCAGAGGTCCCAGGCGGAGGATGTGGCTACCTACAAGGTCAATTACACCAGGTAGGCCCAATCAGGGACAGCACGTGGGGAGGCTTGTAGGCCCAGCCTGGGTTCAGTGGTTTCTACCCTCACCTGCCACCACCCCTACCCCTTACCCCTTACCCCCAGATGGCTCTGTTACTGCCACGTGCCGCAGAGCTGCGATAGCCTCCCTCGCTACGAGACCACTCACGTCTTTGGGCGAAGCCTTCTCCGCTCCATTTTCACTGTTACCCGCCGGCAACTGCTGGAAAAGTTCCGAGTGGAGAAGGACAAGCTGGTGCCCGAGAAGAGGACCCTCATCCTCACTCATTTCCCGAAGTGAGTCTCTTTCTGGCCTATTAGGATTTTGCCCCAAGTTCACATCCTCGCTGTTGTCCCCTTTTTTCCAGGAAGGCTTCCTGGATTGGTCCCTCCTCTCCCTCCATGGGCCTTTTGGGATCTGGGCGTCTACCTGGCAGACTTGCCCATGGCCCAGAAGCAACTTGCTAGTATTTGCCTTTGCACATACTAGTCTGGGGATGGCAGGTACATGGCTCGAGCTAACGCTACCCCCCACACCCCGGTAGGCGTTACTAATTGCTTCCCATGGGGGCCAGGACACAGCCTCAGAATCCTTCCCACCACAACACTCCAAGAAACCAGAACTTACACTTAAGGTGAAACCAGTTTCCACCCTGTTCTAGTCCTTTCTGTACCATTATCCTCTGTTCTGTGCATCCTTCCTCCCATTTGAAACCTGGCTCATAACTTCCCTGTTCACAAAGCCTTTGCTGACCAATCCTGGCCTTTAGTGCCCCTCTTGCCACCAGGTAGGAACAAGAGGTGGCAAGATGGGGTGGATTCTGAGCTTGTTTTCATAATGAGGGGAGGAGGGGACTCAGGGTGACTTGGTGCCCTGCCTGGCCACACAGCACAGATGGCATCAGCTCAGACCCTGTCTCCCTGTGCTACATATCATAGCAAAACCGGACTCTTTGATCTCTGTCCTGGGTGTGTCCTATCCTCTTACCTTCAAATAGAGGCTCACAGAAGGCAGGGGTCTGTGCTTCCCCCTTCAGACTAGGGCTTCCTGGAGGTCAGAGGCTTCCTGCTCTCTGAGGCTCCCAATTCCTTAAGAGCAGGGTCTGTCTCTTTGGCCAACCTCCAGTCCCTCTGGTGCCTGGTCCAGGCTGCACCGTTGGGTGGAGGACAGAGTTGTGGGACAGACTGTGCCCTCCCCACAGATTTCTGTCCATGCTGGAGGAGGAGATCTATGGGGCAAACTCTCCGATCTGGGAATCAGGCTTCACCATGCCACCATCAGAGGGGACACAGCTGGTGCCCCGGCCGGGTATGTCCCACAGAAGGCTCTGCAGGATCTCTGTTTGGCCTTCTTGGCTGAGCTAAGCCCACTGAGGTGGAAGAGGGACTGGGAATGGCAGGAGTGGGAAAATACAGGAGGGCTCAACTGGAGGCCTGTATCCCTTTGAGGGGCCAACAGCTTTGACCCCCTGTCCCTGATTTTTCTCTCTCTGTCAGCTACAGTCAGTGCAACGGTTGTTCCCAGCACCCCCATCTTCAGCCCCACCATGGGTGGGGGCAGCAACAGCTCCCTGAGTCTAGATTCCGCAGGGGCCGAGCCCATGCCAGGTGGGTACTTGACCCAGACCTTACACCCCAGTCCCATCATCTGCCCCTTGGTCACCTTGCCAACCTCCCCAGCAGGCGAGAAGAGGAAGCTCCCAGAGAACCTGACCCTGGAGGATGCCAAGCGGCTCCGTGTGATGGGCGACATCCCCATGGAGCTGGTCAACGAGGTCATGCTGACCATCACCGACCCTGCTGCTATGCTGGGGCCCGAGGTGGGCAGCCCGGCCTACTGACCAGTGCAGGGGAGGCTCACCAGTCTGAGACCCTAGCTCACTGCCCCTCCTCTGCGCCCAGACAAGCCTGCTGTCGGCCAATGCTGCCCGGGACGAGACAGCCCGCCTGGAGGAGCGCCGTGGCATCATCGAGTTCCACGTCATCGGCAACTCACTGACACCCAAGGCCAACCGGAGGGTGCTGCTGTGGCTTGTGGGGCTGCAGAACGTCTTCTCCCACCAGCTGCCACGCATGCCCAAGGAGTATATCGCCCGCCTCGTCTTTGACCCGTGCGTCCCCAGGAGAGCCCCATCTCAGGGCATCACACCTGGGGGCCAAGGAGTCAAGGCCTTGACTCCTTGGCCCCCCCTAAAATCGGGGGGCTCCTTTCCCCCGACTCCGAGGCCCAACCTTTGAGAACTCTTGCTCCTCAGTTCCCAACCCTGGCTGCACTCAGATCTCCAGGGCTATGGGGAGCTGGGGAGCACTGGGAGACAGGTAGGGGCTGTGACATGTCCCCTCTGTCTTAGGAAGCACAAGACTCTGGCCTTGATCAAGGACGGGCGGGTCATCGGTGGGATCTGCTTCCGCATGTTTCCCACCCAGGGCTTCACGGAGATTGTCTTCTGTGCTGTTACCTCAAATGAGCAGGTGAAGGTGAGCGCAGTGCCCGGCCCCTGCCCTGGCCCCATCCCACCGCTTGCTTCTGAGTTTGGACCCAGTCAGAGCAGCAGGATGTGAGAGACGGAACAGCCCCGCCCTTCCTGTAGTGGCCGGACAGTTCCTCACATGCCCACCAGGTGGCAGTTGTGTTTTGATAACAGCGGGTTAAGGAAACACCTGTTGGCACATGGAGCCCAAGAATCAGCAACACTTTTTTTTTTGGCGGCTGGCAGATAAGGGCATCCAAACCCTTGACCTTGGTGTTACCACCACCTCACTGTACCAAGTGAGCTAGCCAGCCTGCTTCTTCAACACTTTTTTTTTTAAAGATGACCGGTAAGGGGATCTTAACCCTTGACTTGGTGTTGTCAGCACCACGCTCAGCCAGTGAGCGAACCGGCCATCCCTATATGGGATCCGAACCCGTGGCCTTGGTGTTATCAGCACCGCACTCTCCCGAGTGAGCCACGGGCCAGCCCCTCTTCAACACTTCTAAATGGACCTGTGGACTGGTGTTTTCTTCATCACAAGAACATTTACATACTCGGGGAATTAATAATTATTACAGTAGCCCTACGCTGATAGTCCTGGTTTCTATCCTTTAATCGTCATAGTAGACCCACTTGTAGGGGGCCCTGTCCTCCTATTTTACATAAGCCGGATGGGCGCTGTGTCTCCTTGGTCTGACCTGTGTGGGAGACTGTCTCTTTGGGGTTCAGATGCTGCAGTGAGCAGGCTCCTTGTGACTCCTCTTTGCTCTTCCCCACAACTCGGAGGCCTGGGACTGGGAGTCAGTGGCCCGTGTTGGGGTTTGGATCCTGGCTCGGCTATGGTCGGCCATCTGAGCTTAGACACGTTACCTGACATAGCTGAGTTTTTGTTTTCTCTTCTGTAAAACAGAGGTAATGATACCTACCTCGTGGGTTAAGTTGAGAATTGGTTTGTAAAGTAGCAAGCACCACACCTGGCCCAGAGTTCACACTTAGAAATCCAGCGTCCTTCACTTTTGTCCCTGTAAACTCCTTCCTCTGCCTGTCGTCTTTCCTCCTCCCTGCCTGGGTCCCCTCGCTCTCGCACCTCCTCTTTTCTCTGGGCCCTCCTGAGACCTCTGCAGCGCCAGCCCCCTTTGCCTGCAGGGCTATGGAACTCACCTGATGAACCACCTGAAGGAGTATCACATCAAACACAACATTCTCTACTTCCTCACCTATGCCGACGAGTATGCTATTGGCTACTTCAAGAAGCAGGTGACCCTTGGCTTCCCGCTATGGCTTCCCGCTGCCTGGAGCCAGGGCTTGTTATGTCCAGCCCCTTGCTGTGGATGGTGTGGGAGGCCCTTTGTGCCCTCTATTCCAGCTGACACCTGCAAGGAAGACCTTCCCACCTAGCTTCCTCCTGCTGCTGCCCCGGGAGGGACAGGTGCCTGTGAGGCAGCCAGGAAGGCCGGAAGAATTGGGGAGCTCTTGACGGGGAGTGGGGGAGTGGGCAGCTGACCGGGAACCTTTCCAGGGGCAGACTGAGTCCTCACAGGGCTGCAGGAGGAGGGTCAGGAACGAGAGGGGACATGGCACACACTTCTCCTTAGGTGCTCCTGGGGGAGGGGCTGCGAAAGTTGGGAAACACTTGCTGATGGATTGGGTAATAACTGTCCGCCTTCAGGGCTTCTCCAAAGATATCAAGGTGCCCAAGAGCCGCTACCTGGGCTACATCAAGGACTATGAGGGAGCGACCCTGATGGAGTGTGAGCTGAACCCCCGGATCCCGTACACAGAGCTGTCCCACATCATCAAGAAGCAGAAGGAGGTTGTGTGCATGTGTGCACGCCCATAAGGTTTTCATGAATGGTCACTGGGGGGGCGAGCGCACGCGTGTAGAGCGGCACCACGTGTACGCATGCATTTGTGCGAGGTGGGGACAGACCAGATCTTGGGCCCTGCTCTGCCTCTTGGGGGAAGTTAGGAGGGGAGGTAGTGAACCCAGAGGGAGTACAGCCTGGGTTTTGCCACCGTGGGCTCTGACTGCGGCGCTGGGAGGGCTTGTTGCCGGGGCTGGAGTTGGCCCCTCTGATGCTCTCTTCCCTCAGATCATCAAGAAGCTGATTGAGCGCAAACAGGCCCAGATCCGCAAGGTGTACCCTGGGCTCAGCTGCTTCAAGGAGGGTGTGAGGCAGATCCCTGTGGAGAGCGTCCCCGGCATTCGTGAGTGGGGGGCTTGGCTGAGGAGTCAGGAGGGCACACTGTCTCTGGTGAGGACAGGTGTTCTTAGGGACATTCTCCCACTCCCCACTTTGCAGGAGAGACAGGCTGGAAGCCATTGGGGAAGGAGAAGGGGTGAGTGTGTCATTGGTGGAGCAGGGTTTGAGAGTCAGGGGTGGGGAGCAGAGGGACCTGGAGCCTCAGACTTTGTGTCTCTCACCTCAGGAAGGAGCTGAAAGACCCCGACCAGCTCTACACAACCCTTAAAAACCTGCTGGCCCAGATCAAGGTGGGGAGACCAGGTTCTCTTCTGAGGGCCCCTGCAGCAGTGGCTGTGGCTTTATGACCCAGTGTGGGCTGGGGGGCAGCCACAGGCTGGGCATGGGGCACAAGGGGCCCATCCCAAGCTTGGCTCTTCTCTCTAGTCGCACCCCAGTGCCTGGCCCTTCATGGAGCCGGTGAAGAAGTCGGAGGCCCCTGACTACTACGAGGTCATCCGCTTCCCCATTGGTGAGACCCTCCATTCCTTCCTCTCCTTCCCCCAAATCTACTCCTGCTCTTCCCTTCACTGACCGGACAGCCCTCTGCACCTCCCACCCCACTGTGGACAGCACCAGCCCCTCTCCCAGCCTCTCAAAGGGATGCCCCTTCTCTGCTGCTGCCCCAGACCTGAAGACCATGACAGAGCGGCTGCGTGGCCGTTACTACGTGACCCGGAAGCTCTTTGTGGCTGACCTGCAGAGGGTCATCGCCAACTGCCGCGAGTACAACCCCCCGGACAGCGAGTACTGCCGCTGCGCCAGTGCCCTGGAGAAGTTTTTCTACTTCAAGCTCAAGGAGGGGGGGCTCATTGACAAGTAGTCTCTGGCCTCGGACTGCAGCCCTGGCCTCGAATGTCTTCACCTTGGATTCTTTTTTTTATTATTATTTTTTATTTTTAAAGATGACCGGTAAGGGGATCTCAACCCTTGGCTTGGTGTCGCCCGCACCACGCTCAGCCAGTGAGCAAACCGGCCATCCCTATATGGGAATCTGAACCCGTGGCCTTGGTGCCATCAGCACCACACTCCCCCGAGTGAGCCACGGGCCGGCCCTCCACCTCGGATTCTGACCTGGTCCTTAGGGATGCCCCTGGCCCAGCTCTCAGCACAAGACACTCCAGCAGGAACTCCCCAGTCCTTTCTGGATCCTCAGGCACTCTCAGGCCTACAGTTCTGTCCCAGCCCTCATTTGTCTCTGACCTTGGGGACAGGTCTCCTGGGTCTGGGGGCCCAGCCCCTTCAGAGTGGCTAGTAGCCAGAGTATGAACCCCAACTTGTCCTTATGGCCCCATACCTGGTCCCCCCAGAGCCATGGAGGCTTGGAGTGCTGGTCTTGGCCCAACTGGCTATTTCCCCAAGGGCCAGGACTGCTCATTTTAGCTTGAGTGAGTGGGCTTTCAGGGTTTGGAAGTTCCGTCTGGACTGAAGGGGCCATGCCTTGCCCTGCACTCTCTGTCAGTCAGTCCCCTAGGGATGGGGGCCATGGGGACCATTCATTGCCTGGCATTAATCCCTTGGAGGGAACAATAAAGCTCTTTTTTTTTTTTTTTCCCTGTGTGATTGTTTCTTCAGTCTAGTCCCAGCCTTAGCGGGCTGACCTTGGCCCTTCTAATACTCTCCTGCCAGCTGGAACCTATTGAGCCTCAGTCTGTGCTGGAGCCTCTGTCCCCAGCAAGCCTCATGCTAGTCCTGTGCTCCTGGGGTGATGGGACCTGCCTTCCTGCAGCCCCCCACTTCTCCCTGCTTCAGGCTGCTCCTCAAAGCCTCCTGCCTTGACCAGGGTGACATGGTTAAAGCTGACTGGAAAAGGGGCAGAGGGTCGAGGACCCAGGTCCTGGAGCGATGAAGAGCACTTCCTGCTAGCACGTGGTTTTTTCTCTAGGGGCAGGGATGGGAGATTCCTAAGCTCAAGCTCCTCTGCTCACTGGCTCCTCCCCTCGGTTTCAGTTTCCATTTCCGATCTCTGAGCTGAACAGTGAGCTGAGCTAAGCGGGGCTGCCCTGAGCGGTCCACCCAGTGGTGCAGGTGAGACCCAGGCTGGGCAAGTGTCAGGTGTAGCCTGTGTCACTCCCGCCTCCTCTCTTGGACAGAGCAGGTTCCTAGTGGGTCCCGAGGAGGCCCTACTCACCTCCCTCAAGTAGGGTGGAGTCGTGGGGCAAAGGGAAGTCTTCCCACCAGCTGGAGTGGGGACAGGTGGGACTGGGGCCAGTGGATCTGAGTCCCCTGCGTTCCCAGAATGGAGCTCCGACCCTACCAGTGGGAGGTGATCATGCCTGCCCTGGAGGGCAAGAATATCATCATATGGCTGCCCACGGGAGCTGGAAAGACCCGGGCAGCTGCTTATGTGGCCAAGAGGCATCTAGAGACTGTGGACGGAGCCAAGGTGGTTGTACTGGTCAACAGGGTGAGTGATCTGCCCTCCCGTCAGCAGGGTCTCAGCTCCGCAGGCACCGCTCAGTCCCCTCCAGACCTCCAGAGGTGCTGCGGCTGTCCCTAAGCTCACCTTTCTTTCCCCCCAGTCTAGGATCCAGCCATATTCTGAGGGTCTCCTTAGCTCCTCCCCACTCCCCTGCCCCCCATCCAGCTTCTTCTCCCCATCTCATTCTCCCCCAGGTGCACCTGGTGACCCAGCATGGTGAGGAGTTCAGCCGCATGCTGGGCGGGCGCTGGACCATGAAGACCCTGAGTGGGGACATGGGGCCACGTGCTGGCTTTGGCCACCTGGCCCGGAGCCACGACCTGCTCATCTGCACAGCGGAGCTGCTGCAGATGGCGCTGACCAGCCCTGAGGAGGAGGAGCATGTGGAGCTTACTGGTGAGGGCTGTGGGCAGGGGAAAAGGTACCTGGGGCACCTCCTCTCTAAAGGTGTTGGGAGTTTTTATGGGAGTGAGGGGTTCCCCATTCACCAAACCCCAGCATTCGCTCTAGTAGAAACAGACCTAGCTACAGTGCGGGATCTTGGGCAAGTCCCTTCTCATAGCTGAGCCTCAGTTTACTAACCTGTAAAATGGAGCTAAATCAACCCTACCTGGCTCGTTCTCTGGGATGTGGCTGCAAGTTGTGAAAGAAAGAAGGATTTCTCAGATGAGTTCTGGGGACTACGTGAAACAAAGCTTATGGGAGGAAGGGCTTTGCAAACGTAGGTCACAGCCCTCCTCCATGTGCCCCCAGCCTTCTCCCTGCTCGTGGTGGATGAGTGTCACCACACGCACAAGGACACCGTCTACAATGTCATCCTGAGCCGGTACCTAGAGCATAAACTGCGGCAAGTGCGGCCCCTACCCCAGGTGCTGGGTCTCACAGCTTCCCCAGGCACTGGTGGGGCCTCCAAGCTCGAGGGGGCCATTGACCACGTCCTGCAGGTCAGCTTGGCCCCTGTGGCCCTCCCTCTACCAGACCCCCCTGAGACCTCCCTGGCCTGCCCTGCCTTTTCCCCGTCCCCAGCAGCCCTACACAGCCTCTTCCTGGCAGTGTCCTGGCCCCTTCCTCACCTGAGGTCCAGCTTCCAGTGGCTTGTTATGGCACTTAGAATAAACTCCCAACTGTCTGCCCTGGTTTACAGCGACCTTGCCTACCTGTCCAACCCCGTGTCCTACACCTTCTCCTGCTTGTGCTACAGCTGCACGCGCCTTCGTTCTGTACCTTGAACAAGTTGGGCCTGTTCCCATCTTAGGACCTTTGCATTTACCATTCCTTTTCCTCGAAATGCCCTTCCCCTTGAACTTTACCTGACTCCTTCTTGTCATTCACTGAACACCTTAAATGTCACCTCTTCAAAGTCTTCCCTGATCACCTTCACTGCACTCTGTCATAGTCATCCAGTGTTATTCTCTTCCCAGCTGGCTCACACTATCTGAAATTCTCTCGTTCTGCTATTCTTCACTATTTTATAATCTGTCTAACTCCGAAGCAGGTTCCTCAGTATCCCCAGTGCCTAGAACAGGACAGGCACAGAGAGGATGAGCAATAAATATTTGTTGAATAAATGAACCTCCAATGGCTCTGCCTCGGGCTGTCCCGTCCTCAGCTGGGACCCATCCTGCCCCAAGGGTCTTCCTATTATCCCCACATATCTTCCTGCCTTTCCAGTGAAGCCTTCTCTGTTGCCCTCAGCTCTGTGCCAACTTGGACACGTGGCGCATCATGTCACCCCAGAACTACCACCCCCAGCTGCAGGAACTCAACCGACAGCCCTGCAAACAGTATGACCTCTGCCACAGGCGCAGCCAGGTGCATGGGGGGAGGGACACAGGGCAGGGGTGGGGTCTGGTGTGAAGTTGGGGCACTTAGGCCCTGTGACTTCAGGTCACTTATGTGTCTCAGCCTCCATTTCTCCTTTCTGTGAGACGGGACAGATACAGCCCATGCCCACAGCCTGCTGTTAGGATTTACTCAGATGGCATCCTGGGCATCTGTCAAAGCCCTTGCATGCTCTGCAAACCGTGAAGCTGGGACAATTTATGCTGAGGCTGTGCCTAGCTTTTTCATTGGTCGTGGACACTGCGTGGTGTCTGCTATGACAGGGCCGAACAAAGACTAGTCATCACCGTGCCCAGGTCAACCAGCAAGGGCACACGGCTGGTGAGGGAGAGCAGGAGCTGGGTGCAGGGACCTGGCCTCTGCCTCTGGCCAGGGCTCCGTCACACCCAGCCGGCCTCCCTGTGGAGCCCTCACCTCTCAGGTAACACAGCCGGTGACGGTGGTCCTGGCGCCCCCATGGGTGTGCCCGTTCCTGCCATGTGTATGGGAACCCTCTCACACCCTCACTGCTTTTGCGCAGGATCCGTTTGGGGACTTGCTAAAGAAGCTTATGGACCAAGTCCACGACCACCTGGAGATGCCCGAGTTGAGGAGGAACTTTGGGACGCAGATGTACGAGCAGCAGGTGGTGGAGCTGAGCCAGGATGGTGAGCAGGGCCTCAGGGCTGGGGGTGGGCGAGGTTGCTTGGGCCGTCAGGGGCGGGGCTTAGCCGCAGGGGGCGGGGAGTCTGGGTGGGCGGGGCCAGTGGGCGGGCCCCTCAGACCTGGGCCCCCTGCCCACAGCTGCTCTGGACGGGCTCCAGCAGCGGCGGGTGTACGCGCTGCACCTGCGGCGCTACAACGATGCGCTGCTGATCTACGACACGGTCCGGGCCGTGGACGCCCTGGCTGCGCTGCAGGATTTCTACGACAGGGAACGTGCCACTAAAACCCAGATCCTGCGTGCTGAGCGCCAGCTGCTGGCGCTGTTCGATGGTGAGGCGCCCGGGGGTGGAGGGCTCAGAACTGGACAAGTGCTCAGAGGCCAGCCGGGGCATGGGAAGGCCAGCGAGGGTCCTGGGACTCTACTTTTCCAACCAAAATTGAAGGCCGTGGACATGATAGATTGATTTCCTCATTTGCGAAGGTTTGCATAGGTGTAAACACTAATTCAAGTCATTGACAAAGATTTTTTAAAAACCACTTAGTTGGGACGGTCCCTGAAAGTCTGGGGTGTGTGGTATCTTTAGACCGGGAAAGCGAGGCTGGAAGCCTCAGCACCAGCTGGGGGTCAAGAGACCTGACGTGGAGTCAATCCTGAGTAGCAGGGGTCAGCGTGAATAGCTCAACGGTCATCCAGGTAGCGGGGCTAAAGAGCGGTGCTTTGGTCCTATGTGACCAAAGGATTCTGCATTGCAGGCCTCTGGGTGTAAGGCTGGCCCTGAGGCTGGGTGTGGCAGATGGAGTCCTTAAATGTACTCTTGGTTCCCGCTCAGGAGGAATGGAACAGGAGTAGGTGTCCTCCCCTTGGGTCCCCTTTGCACTCCTGTAGCCCTATCCCTATGAGCACCCACTCCCCCTGAGTCCTGTGCCTCTGTTTGGGGGTTTTTGGTAGACCACAAGAATGCACTGGCCCACTTGGCGACTCACAGCCCAGAGAACCCGAAACTGGAGGTGCTGGAACAGATCCTGCAGAAGCAGTTCGGGAGTCCTGACAGCCCCCGGGGGATCATCTTCACCCGCACCCGCCAGAGCGCTTACTCCCTCCTGCTCTGGCTCCAGCAGCAGCCCAGCCTGCAGAAGCTGGACATAAAGGCCCAGCTGATGGTTGGGGCTGGGAACAGCAGCCAGAGCACCCACATGACCCAGGTGTGAGCTTTGGGGAGAGATGCTGGGGCTGAGGTAGTTCCCAAGAGAAGTGGAGACAGGGTCTTCAGCACAGGGAGATGGGGACAGGAGACCCTGAGCAGAGTGGAGGGTTGAATATCCCCAGATGGAGGGGAAGAGAGCTGGGGGAGAAGGTGCACATCGAGATCCCCAGTGCTGAAAGTTCCTCTAGTCTGGGGGTTTCTGGGGGCAAAGGGCCAAGGGGTTTGGGGTGCTGTAGGGAAAGAGGTGGGTGATGTAGTTCCTCAGGCCGGAGGATTGGGGGTTTGACATCCCTTGAGGGAGAGTAGGGCCTGGGAATCGTTCCGAGGGTAGAGGGACTCAGACCTTTCGGAGTCCCCAGGGGAGATAGGGGTTGCATGGTCACCTGAGAAGATGGGCAAGATCCTGGGGGTACTTGGGGATAGAGGGTGGGATTCAAGGTTCCTAGGGAGATGGGCCAAGATTGTGCATAAAGAGCTGAGCAACAAGCAGCTCTGGCAGGTGGGCAGGCCTGAAGCCACCTCATAAACCAGCCTTGTTCTCCTCCCTGCCTCCCAGAGGGACCAACAAGAAGTGATCCGGAAGTTCCGGGATGGCACCCTGAACCTTCTGGTAGCCACGAGTGTGGCGGAGGAGGGGCTGGACATCCCCCAGTGCAATGTGGTGGTACGCTATGGGCTTCTGACCAATGAGATCTCCATGGTCCAGGTGCTCAAACATCTCCCCTCGCCTTCCAGCAGCCCTTGAAGGATCCTGTGTGGGACCCCTGCCCCACTCAGGCCCCTTCTCGTCTCCCTCCCAGGCAAGGGGCCGTGCCCGGGCCGGTCAGAGTGTGTACTCATTTGTGGCAACTGAGGACAGTCAGGAGCTGCGGCGGGAGCTGACCAACGAGGCGCTGGAGGCTCTGATGGAGCAGGCAGTGGCTGCAGTGCAGAAGATGGACCAGGCCGAGTACCAGGCCAAGGTCTGCGGGCGGCGTGCACGCCCCGTGGGGAGGGATGCGCTGAGCAAGCTCTCCTGGCACGTCTCCGACTGCACACACCTGCACTCCCCCTGGACCCCCTCCTGTCTCGGGCTAACTTGTCCCACCTGGGGGAGGTTTGAATGGAGGGAAGGATAGAGGACATGGGTGGGACTGCCAAGGAAGGCAGTGTCTGGTCTCCAAAGGCCTTGGGAACAGGCCTTGACCAAGGCTTTTAATTTATCCTCGCCCCCAGATACTCTGTGTGTGTGTGAGAGCTGCCTCGTAGCGCTCTTGGAAACAGCAGAGGGGAACCAGCACATGCACGAGATAAGCCCCAAACCAGGACTTAATGTCCCCATAATATTTTTCTCCACAGAGCTGCTTCTAAAAGCTTCAGGGAGGGTTAAGGAAAGTCACTTCTGGCTACAAATGATTTGAGGTCTTTGGGGGCCCTTTGTCCTCCTAGGATCATTGCTGGGCTCAGGTCTCTTGGACCCCAGCCATATGCAGTGTCCCTCCCACCCCAGATCCAGGATCTACAGCGGGCAGCGCTGGTCAAGCGGGCAGCCCGGGCAGACCAGCGGAACAGCCAGCGGCAGCAGTACCCAGCAGAGCACGTGCAGCTCCTCTGCATCAACTGCATGGTGGCCGTGGGCCACGGGAGCGACCTGAGGAAGGTGGAGGGCACCCACTATGTCAACGTGAACCCCAATTTCTCGTGAGCCCTGTGGATGGGGCTGTCAGGAGGAGGTGTGGGGTAGGGGACTGAGAATCCCTCCCATGGAGACAGTGCATTGAGGGCTTGGAGGTTAAAGATCATTTTAAGAAGTACTGATTTTGCATTTCACAATAGTCTGGTTAGACAGGTTTCGTTCCCACCCCAATGTTACAGGCAAGGAAATAGAGGCTCAGAGAGGCTAAATGACTTGCTCAAGTTCCCACAGCCACTGTATGGTTGAGGAGGAACTGGAATTCAGGATCCCAAATGCTGAGGGGCGGAGGCTGGCCAGTTAGCTCACTTAGGAGAGCATGGTGCAGATAACACCAAGGCCACGGGTTCAGATCCACACACCAGCCAGCTGCCAAAAAAACAAATGCTGAAAGGCCACAGACTGGCCGCCTGGTTCTACCTACTCCGAGGACGTCAAGAGAGGCGGGCTGTCCCTGAACCATTCCCTCATCCTCTGTCTCCTAGAGGATAACCTTCCCCCGCCTCCATCTGCGCATTACGTAACTATTTATTAGGCCCACAGAGGATCTTAAAGGTTGGGCCTGAAAGCTTAGCCTTTATCCCGGAGGCTGTGACAAGAGTTGGATGGATTTTGAGCAGGGGCATGTCAGGGAAGATCTACCTTTTTAGATCATTCCAGCAGTTGGTGGAAGGATGGCTTGGGGTTGGGAGTAAGGAAGGAGGCAGGAAGATTCGTTAGGAGACTGTAGAAATCATCCAGGTGGGTGATGCTGAGGCCTGAGCTTGGGCACATGGGTGGAATAGGGGCAGCACAGGCAGAACTTACTGAAGAATGGATTTCCTGGTGTGGGAAGCCTGTGCTTCTTGACGGGCGGGAAGGCCCAAGGCCCAGGCAGAGTCTCAGCCAGCAGGAAGTCTGGGGCTTGGGAGAGTCAGTGAGGGCTGCGGCCACCCCCCTTTCTCTCCAGGATCTACTACACTGTCTCTCCGAAGCCTGTGGTCATTGACAGAGTCTTCAAGGACTGGAGGCCTGGGGGCGTCATTAGCTGCAGTAACTGTGGGGAGGTAAGTGCTTGGGCCACATCCCAGGCCCCAGAGCTCTCAATCCTAGTCTTCAGAAGCCCTCGGTGTGAGCAAGGAGGCTCAGCCTCTGCCCTCAGGGAGCCCTCACTAGGATGGGGAGACAGCCCTGCCCCGGGAGCCCCCAGTCTGAGACGGGTAGTCCAGCCCGTGTCTAGGGGAGGTGGGAGGCGCAGGCCCTGTATTCATGGAATTCAAACTTGAGGGGAGAAGCCCAATCTGAGGGCAGAAGCCCAGACCCTGCTCTCTCTGTCCCACCCTCAGGTCTGGGGTCTGCAGATGATCTACAAGTCAGTGAAGCTTCCGGTGCTCAAAGTCCGCAGCATGCTGCTGGAGACCCCTCAAGGGCGGATCCGGGCCAAAAAGTGGTCCCGTGTACCCTTCCCTGTGCCTGACTTCAACTTCCTGCAGCACTGTGCCCAGAGCCTGTCAGACCTCACCCTGGACTGACCACCTTGTCGTTGCAGTGCCCGCCTCAGGGTGCAGGGGGCAGAAGAGTCTGCAGCAGGTGTTATCTTCTCCTGGGCAAAGCCTGGGTCGAGGTTCCTCCTTCCTGAGTCACCCACTCTGGGCACCATGCTGAGCAACCCCAGAAGAACCCCAGGCACTCGGGGTCCCATGGTGAGGAAATAAATGGAGGGCCCCAGCTCAGCCCAGACCCTGCCCAACACATACATGGGCACTTTCGTACACATCGGATGGAGTCAGGGGGACACTGAGGCAGGAGACTTGTCATATTGTACTAGGAATCACGACATCCCTGCCAAGTCCACTTCTATTTTAAAAATAAAGAAATGAAAACGAGTTAGAAAATGTGTGGTATTTTATTTTATTTTTTATTTCTATTTTAAAAATAAAGAAATGAAAACGAGTTAGAAAATGTGTGGTATTTTATTTTATTTTATTTTATTTTTTATTTTTATTTTTTTTCAAAAAGATGACCGGTAAGGGGATCTTAACCCTTGGCTTGGTGTTGTCAGCACCTCACTCAGCCAGCGAGTGAACCGGCCATCCCTATGTGGGATCCGAACCCGGGGCCTTGGTGTTATCAGCACCGCACTCTCCCGAGTGAGCCACAGGCCGGCCCAAAATGTGTGGTATTTTAAAAACAAGTTTGTTAGGGGCCGGCCCGTGGCTCAGTGGCTCACTCGGGAGAGTGTGGTGCTGATAACACCAAGGCCACGGGTTTGGATCCCATATAGGGATGGCCGGTTTGCTCACTTGGGGGAGTGTGGTGCTGACAACACCAAGTCAAGGGTTAAGATCCCCTTACTGGTCATCTTAAAAAAAAAAACAAAAACAAAAACAAAAAACCCAACAGTTTAAATTTGAGGCTCATCAATTATGTGAGTTCTTCCTGCCCCCTCTACCCCATAAAAGGTTCCAACCCCAGTGCTCCCTCTCCATCCTCCCATAACCCCCAGGCCGAGATCCAGGATTTGAAGGGTGGGCTCAGAAAGGCATGAGGGTGGGGAGAATCACAAAGGCCTCAATTTTCTGTTCTCATTTTAACAAGAAAGACAGAAGAAGAAAGGCAAGATCTGGGTTGATTCTTCAGGGAAAGGGCTATTTCTGCAGTAAGAGGCCCAGCAGGCAGGAGTCACGTTCAGGAGGGAGGGAGTGGGCTAGGGCAGAGCTCTGACAGCACGAGGGCAAGATGGCAGTCCTTCCCACCGTCTAACCTCCTTCCCTCCTGCTGCACCCTTGGTCCTGCCTCGGGGTAGATGGGAGATAATGTGCCCTCCCTTTTCCCAGCCTTTTCTTTTTTCAGTTGGCCTCTTGTCTGATTTAGGGCTGGCATTCCACTTCCAGTGTTTTTGGCCTCCCTGTCCCCCAGAGAGTGTACCCCTCTTTCCCTGGGCGAGGGCGTCCCTTGGCCCTGGCTCCAGGAGTCCCCTTCTCCTCTCTCCTGTGCCATCTCCACCTCCCAGGGCGCTTTTGCCCATCCACTCCCCACTTCTTTGTCAGTTGTCAAAGCCCCCTGCCAGGAACGTGCCTTTTACACGTCAATAAAATTAGCGACTAGTGGGGGGGGGGGCAGGGGCCCGGGGGTGCTAAGCTCAGTGGCCTTGAATGTGGCTGGACTCACGGAGTCTGGACGCCTGTCATTCCAGGGCTAAACAGGGACAGCTGAGGGACCTGAGCTGGTGTTGGGAGCGGAGGGGGGCTATGTGGCAGGGAGAAAGATGGACTGAGGATAAAGGTGACCTGGGCTCCTGCTAGCCTCCTCCACGGCCTCGGCTGCTGCATAACGGACCCCGGGGTGGAGGGCCCTATCTTTAAAGGAGGTGTCCCCTCTCCCACCCACCCTGCCAGGCTGGCAGAGCTTTCTTGAGCTCAGATGAAAGGGGGGACTCGGGCAAGGAGGGGGTTGGGGGCTTTCTTCTTGGCGCGAGGAGTGTTCATAAGGAGTCCCTGGCCCCAGGGTGTCTGGGCAAGGCCGCCTAGAGGAGGGGGTCTCCCGAGGTCCCCAGGGGCCCGGCGTCCCAACTTCCCAGCCCGCGGAAGAACCGGAGCTCAGGCCCTCCCTCCGCAGTGGCCCGGCCGCCCCCCGCGCGCCCACCGCACAGACTCCGGGGGGCGGGGCCGCCGCGACCCCAAGCCCCGCCCC
>NW_007727862.1:18735-25315 GCF_000696425.1 Galeopterus variegatus | reverse complement strand
CCCCGCCCCTCCGCGCTCCGAGCGAGGCGACAGCAGGTGGCCGCGGTGGGCTCCGGCTCTGTCCTGCAGGTAAGACAGCGACGCGGCTGGTCCCCGCTGACGACCTCGAGGGCAGCGCGGGAGAACAAGGCAGCCCCTTCCGCTTGTCCGGTCCCCTCATCTCAAAACTGGGGGACCCCGAGGGACGGCGACGACATCCCTGTCTCGGCTCTGGGGACCGCCGTTGGTCATCTTTTGGGTGCGACTAAACTCGGGAAGTTGGAAGGTCTCGGCTGGCTGTCCCCGATGCCGGGGCGGGCCCCGAGGGGTGAGACAGGGGAGAGCCGGGCACCCTCACACGGCCACCTGGAGGGGAGCGGCTGTGGGATGGTGACTGCGGGGCTCGGGAGCGAGGAACCTCACGTACTCAGAGCGCCGCGTTCCTAATCCAAGTGCAGCCACTTTCCCCGCGGCAGGGAGTGATGAGGGGACCCAAATGGCTCCTATCCTGTGGGCAGACGGGGTAGGAGCCGCTGCATTGCTGAGCTGGCCTGGGTTTTCTCGTGAGCCCCCAGGACACCGGCATCATTTATTTACACCTAGGTACAGATGTGCACGGGTGACGTGGGTGACCAGAGGATCACCCAGATGGCCTGGGGAACCCAAAGAACCTAGGGACTGAGTAGAGCTTTTCAGTGACCTTGTCCCACAGCCACGGGGGGAAGGTGACCACGGATGTGGGCCTTATTGTAGACGTCGGGTGCATTTGCCCCCTCAGTGTTGGGTTTTGGACTGTAGGAAAGGGGTCCTGCCTCCCAGGACCTCAAGGAAGTCTTCCTGGAAGAGAAGGACAGCTTGGATGTGAAGCTTAGAGAGAGCTCTGAGCCCCAAAGGAGCGGCAGCGTGGGCCTTGGTGCTGGGTTGGGGTCCAGCAGAGGACCCTGGATTGTAGAATGGAGGAAGGTCAGGATGCTGCCCTCTGGATCCAGCTGGGACGCAAAGGACCTTCCAGAGAGCATCACAAGCCTTTGGACAGGCCCAGGTGACGACCGGGGAGGAGGGCCTCCTTGTTTGTCTAGGTTCCCCATTCCATTGCCTCCTTGCACCACACAAGCCATCACCCTCAGGAAGTCCTTTCTCATATCTGACCTTGATCCTTCTGCTTCTGTGCCAGCTTCTTGCTTCTGGCAGACAGTGTGCTGTAGTGGGAAGATGGGGGCTTTGGGGTCAGTTAGACTTGAGTTCTATCACCTTTACCGACTGTGTGACCTTGGTCACGTTACTTAACCTCTGTGAGTTCGCTTCCTCACCTGTAAAATGGGGACAATGCTGGAACCTGCCTCACCGGGCGGCTGCAAGGACGAACTGAGAACGCGCGTGTAGAGCCACGCAAGGCACTCAGCACGGTGCCTGGAGCCTGCCGCGGGCTCAGCGCGTGTGAGCGTCCCCGCGTGTGTAGGACAGCAAAGCTGATCTGCGGGGAGCGGACGGGGGCGGCACATGGAAGCATTCACTGCCCCTCCCCAGCTACTGCTGGTCCCGGATCTTTGGACCTGCCTGGGCTGCCCAGAGCCCCTTCCTTGCCTCTTCCTCTCTTAGATACCGAGTTTGTGTTGCCGTTTGTCTGCAGGTTGGGGGCAGGGGTCCCGCCAGGGCAGGGAGCAGTGACAGCAGGAGCCCACCTGGAGCTGTGCCTGCGTGGAACAGCTCTGGCTTGGCCACCCAACCCGCAAAAATGCTCCTGTTGTCATCACCTCCCCGTCCTCCCCACGTCCAAACATCCACACATTGGGATCAAGCCACACTCGATTGTTTCAGGAAGATAAATAATACAAATGACTGGAAGTCCTATTTGGGGATTGCCCAAGCTGCCCTCCAACGGAAAGACAGCTTCGGTCCCTGGCCCGCTCTCTGGAGGCTGCCAGAGAAGGCCTGTCCAGGTGCACCCTTAAACCTGGGCAAGGTGGGGGAGTGCCCGTGCCCTAAGCCGGGCGTTTTCAAGGGCTCCACTCTGGCCCGCTCTGGCTACTCCTCTCTCGGTGGAGTGAGGAGTCAGAAGGCTGAGGGGATGAGCCTGCGTGTTCCCTTCAAGACCGCATTCCCCATACCTGTGTCTCTGGTGGTCCCTGCCCAGATGGTCACCAGCTGACTCTCAGCCGTGCCTGCCTCTTCCCTGGGTCTGTTCTCAGGACAGGGTATGCCACTAGTGTGTACACCCCTAGGCCTGCGGGACAGCTGTTTGCAGAAGGTGGATGGAACTAGGACATGAGGCTGGGTGTCCTCACACATGCATGGAGTCCCTTATGCAGAAAGGACCTGGCAGTAGGGAGGGGGGTGGCGGGGGCCAGGGTGACAGTGGAGCTGTCCCTCTCTTCACAGTGTCGTTCGGGTGCACAACTTCCAGGAGGCAGAGAAATCTAAATTTGAACCTGGTCTTCCAGATCTTTATGAAGGTGTATTTGTCAAGGTAGGGGGCTAGAACGTATTTTATCTAGCAGTTCGTTGGCTTGATTTATGACTTTCAAATATTTAGACATGTGTCTATAGGCCACCATTTGTCCTCTTGCTCCAGGCCCTGAAAATGTGACAGGTGGGCCTGGCTGGGTCACAACCATAACTGCCATTTGGTTAGTTCCCTCCCAGCTCTCTCTGTCCCCCAGTTTAGTAGTGCCCCTGTAAAACTGGGCTGGGCACACACTCACCTGGACCAGGAAGGAGTTTCAAGGTGAAATGAAGATTGTCAGTCGTCACCAAGAGTGATCCCCCTTGGGCCTTCTGACCTCATTCTCTTACCCAAAACTGGGACAGTTTTTAAAAATGTCCTGTGATGCTTGAGAGAGAAGGGATGGGGAGGAGAGGCTGCTCATCTCCTGCCTGTGTGGGGTGCTCAGGGGGTGCTCACTGGACCTGAGGAGCAAGGTCTGAGCTAAGTGGGGCTGCAGCAGTGGGAGGGATGGCCGCTAGACTGGGGGAGGGACAGGGCTGGGTGCACCATCCCTTCAGCTCCTCACCTCAGGGATGAGCCTCAGCCAGGAGGGGGCCATGTGTCTAATGTGGGTTTGCCCATGAGTCTGAGTCTCGGGCTTTGGATGAAGAGTGTGGGGGCCAGGTGGCCAGGCAGCAGGGGTTATCCCTGGTGGGGACGAGGGGCCCGTTGGTCTCGACTGTAGTTGAGTGCCCTGTGGCACCTGGACACACCGTCTGTTCAGAGAGAGAGACACGCAGCCTTTTCTGTGGCCGTCTCTGCTCACTCACTGATTTGGATGGGGCTGTTTGAGGACCAGCCTGCCACCTTGGCCTCAGGAGCGCTGAGAGGGGCTTGATGGAACAGGACACACACGCGCGCGCTCACATACACTCACGAGCTCACCCAGCGTGCACGGCCACCCGCAGGACCAGCCTGCCACCTTGGCCTCAGGAGCGCTGAGAGGGGCTTGATGGAACAGGACACACATGCGCGCGCTCACATACACTCACGAGCTCACCCAGCGTGCACGGCCACCCGCGCTGACTCACAGACATCTCTGTATTCGCGGCTTCGTGTGCAGTCTTGGGTGCGGGTACCCTTGCAGACCCCCCTGACATATGCCGTTCGCAGACCCCACGCCCTCACACAGTCACAGTCTCACTCTCCCTCATCAGTGACTCTTCCTTCACCTTGGGTGACCCGCCAGCTTCAGTGGCCAAGGGATGCCTTACTTGAGGGCGGCTAGGGGACAGATGCCTGCGGTGGTTGGTTCAGCGTTGTTAGACAGGAGGCTACTGCGCTGCCCTCCTGGGACTACCCCCACGGGGCTCCCCGCCGTCTCCGAGCATCTTCAGGTCAAGTCCGTCTGTCCTTGTGTAGTTCTGCTGGGCCTCTGTCTGCCTCTCAGCCTGTCAGTGTGCCTGTCCCTGTGCCCCTGCCTGCTCCCTGATCCTGTCCTTGCCACTGCTCCCGTGCCTTTCTTCTTCTGTTGCTGTCCCTCCCTCTTTCTGTCCGTTCCTTTTTCTGTCGGCGTGTCTCTGTCTGTCTGTCTCTCTCTATCTCTGTCACACACACACACACACACTTTCTCACTCTCTGTCTCTCTGGCACTCTGTGTGGCTGTCCCTCTAGCTGGTTCTCTCTGTGTCTGTTCTTACCTACCTCTCTCCGTCTCTGCTTCTCAGTCTGGGCGTGTGTCTCTCTGACTGTTGTCTCACTCGCTTTTGTTGTTATCGTTTGTTTGTTTTTTTAAGATGACCGGTAAGGGGATCCCAACCCTTGACTTGGTGGTGTCAGCACCATGTTCTCCCAAGTGAGCCATGGGCCGGCCCTTGTTTTGATTTTTGGTGGCTGGCCAGTACACGGATTGAACCCTGACCCTTAGTGTCACTAGCACCACACTGTAACCAACTGAGCTACCTGGCCAGCCTTGTCTCACTCTCTTGAGGAGTCCCAGGGGAACAGAACAGTCAAGTGTCTCTGAGTTGTAGAAGAAGGTGAAAGTGTCCCGGGGCCATGATCACTTCTGGGACCCTTCACCACCAGGCAAGGAGGCAGGAGGGGGGATGTCAGGTCCTGAAGAGGACAGATATTGTCTCTTGTCCCCCAGCTTCCCTGTTGAGAATGTGGGGGCTTTGGCTCCAGACTCTGAAATGTTGTTCTTCAGCAACAAGGCCCAAGGTCATAGGCCTGGGGGCAGGGCTGGGGGCTCAGAGTGACGAGGGAGAGCCCCTGGTCCGTCCAGTTGAGCGGATTGACCTTGAGCCGAGGGAAGGGTGTTGGGACTTGGAGTTTCCCTCAGAAGAGGTGTTGTTGACCAGAGTCGGTCTGAACTGACACTTTTCTTTTTTTTTTCGAAGCAGCCAAGTTCAACCCACCCAGCCCAGGCCCCAGCTCCCTGCTCCAAACCACTCCTGTACTCCCCACCCTGTTCCAAACGTTTCCGCCAAGTGCCCCGGGCTGAGGGGCCTATTTAAACAGCCTCCCTGCCCTCTCTGCTGGCCTCCCCGTCACTACCAGGGCTCTCGCACAGGAGCTGCTGTGTTGGCTGTTTGTTTATTTGACTAAGGTTTCCTGGGGTGGGGTAAGGACCGACTCCACGGATCCTTCTCCCTACTGCAGATGCCCAGGCAAGAGGCCGGGCCAGGCCACGGCCTCGCCCCACTGCCCTCACCGCCCTCCCCAAACCCCCAAAAGTGTCTCCTGCGTCCCCAGCCCCCAGACTTCCCTACCCTCCTCATCTCAACCGTTTTGATCCCTGTACCCACTGCCCGCTGACCCCTGCCCCAAAGTTGAGAGCCCCGGCCCCAGAGGTGCAGAAAGGAGGGTTACGGGATACAACCCCATCCCTCCTAGGAGAGAGAAAATGCCAGGGGAAAGTACTGGGAACTGGAACCCTTGGAGTTTAGAGGGGTTCTGAAGAGGGGCGCATGGGGTGTGCCCACTGCCCACCTGCCTCCCCTGCCCGCTGGCTGAGGTGTGAGCCCGCGATGCACGGAGACTGGCGGAGGAACAGTTCAGTCATGGGTGTGGGGCCCTCCCAGAACCATCTCCCCGGGATCCCAAGGGTCCCTGATTTTGTACAGGACTTTATTGTATACAGAACTGCCTCATCCCGTCCTCTGAGTGCTCGCAGGGATAAAAGTCCTTTCTACAGGTGACAGAAGCTCAGAGGAGGGGCTGACCGGTCAGCTCAGGTGGTTAGAGGGTAGCCTTGTAAGAGGTCAAGGGTTCAGATCCCCTTGCCGGCCAGCCACCAAAACAAAACAAAACACAACTCAGAGGGCAAAGCTACTTGCCCAGAGTCAGTCTTCCAGCAGAGTTTGGACTCGAACCTAGGTCTCCTCAGTCCCCCTGGTCAGGGCTCCTCCCCGGACCACGCTGGAGCAGCTTCATGGGCAAAAAGAACCACAGACTGCAGCCCCCTCTTGGCTCTCGCTGAATCTCCCCCTCGCCCACATCTCTTCTACCTTCACAGGTCTGCAGTCAAGGCTCCTAGTTCCCGTGTCCCTGGCTGGAAGGGAGTACAGAGACAGGGAGTGTTCTTGTGACCTTTTTCTGTGATTTGCTGTCCTAGTTAGAAGCTTCCCAAGAGGAGAGGGACATGAGAAGCTTTTGGAGGTGGTTTCAATCATCTGGGTGCTAATTGGGAATGAGACTGTCCCTAGGTTGAGGCTGGGGACAGCTATTCCGAGTCTGCAGGATGAAGTGTGAGAGTGGAGAGGCCAGAGGGGGGATCAGGAAGTTTCCCCAAATAGCCTGGCCAGCAGCCAAATGTGGGAAGCAGGTCCCAGGGGGTGTGGCGCAGCTGGGGGGCAGCTGGCCAGTTGGCACACGGGCCTGGCTCTTGGGAAGCTGGGCAAGGGGCGAAAGTGAAGCGGGACTCTTTGTGTCTCTTTGTTTCTCTCCCCCTGAAGTGGGCTTCCCTGGAACTCGGTGTCATGAGTAAAGGTGTCCTCCCTGTCCCTCTTCTCTCCTGAGGGAAAGTCCTAGCCCACTTCCCTGCCCCTCACCCCAGAGACACTGACATATTAATTCATTCAACAAATGCTTACTGGGCCAGCCCGGTGGCGCACTGGATAAGTGCGCCGCTTGGGAAGCACGGCGGCGCTCCCGCCCAAGGGTTCGGATCCC
>NW_007727862.1:8806-18725 GCF_000696425.1 Galeopterus variegatus | reverse complement strand
CCCCGGTCCGGTACGGGGGCAACACTGAGGGTTGCGATCCGTTGCCGGACACGGAAAAAGACAAAAGAAAAAAAAAAAAAAAAAAAAATGCTTACTGAGCACGTGTGTTACACTTGCCAGGTTCTGCCCAGGGCAGTCAAGGAGGAAGGAGACGGGTGAGTGAGAGAGAGAGGAGGAGGCGGGAAGGAATTGTCCCTTAGGGAGGCCATGAAGGAGTCTGTCATGGAGGTAGCGTTTCAGCACCAGCCAAGAGAAGGAGGGGAAGGAGCCAGAGGAAAAGAGTGCTGAAGGCAGAGAGGCCGGGCTCTGAGGAAGCTCCAGGTGAGGGCGAGCTGCCGCGCTGCAGTGTGGCGGTGTCGCCAGCCCGGCCAGGAGCCCCATGAAAACACATCGGAGGGCGCAGGGTATCTTGGCCCCAAGGATGTTTTGAATGTGAACATTTTAAACCAAAACATACCAACACTGAAAACTTTTTTAGAAGGTGTTTTCTAGCTTGGATTCTCTTTTTCAGTTCTTCCCCTACGGTACAGTTAAACACCCTTCCATGCTTTTCATTCCATTTTGATTTTACTGAAACTATTTTCATCGGCATCAGTCCCGCATGTATTTTGCTGACGAGATTTGATTCGTCCATCAATTCGGGAGCTGCAGGCTCCTGATGCTAGACTCTGCCATCATGCGTGCAATTGACCGGGTAACCCCATCCAATTTGGGAAGATTTAAATTAAAACAAAACAAGATTTGTCGTCAAGATTTGATTTTTTGTCCAGTTTAGTTAATAATAAGTTTTCTTATATCCAGTTCTAGCCATTGTCAGTGCTACTTCTACCAGTAATATTTTTAGGTGGAGAGTTGTGTTTATATCTGTTCATCTGTGGGAGGAATCCGGCGGAAGGGCCCGCTGGGGTAGGAGAAGGGTTGGGGAGAGGGAGGTAGGGGCCAGATCTTCCAGGCTGGGTGGGGGAAGAATTCTCCTAAAGTGAAAGAGAAGTCTTTGGAGCTTTTAGGCAAGAGAATATGATCAAGTTTGCTTTTTTAAAAGTCTCGTTCAGGCCATGTGGAGAGCAGACTGGGAGGGAGAGGAGGTGGGGAAGTGGAGGCAGGGAGACCCGTGAGGAGGCTGATCGAGGTGACGAATGGAGAAGGAAAGAGACTGAAGAAAGATTAGGGGGGTAGAAAGGGCAGGATAACCCCTGTCCCACTCCCCAGAATCTCCCCCCGGCCCTCTGCATACTCCCGGACTGACCTCACTACCATCCCCCACACCCTCAGCTCCCACCCCCCCTTTCCTCCCATCTCCCCCACCCCCACCCCAGAGTCTGGCCACAGGGCGGACACCAACAACTGGGGCGTTTCCTTGGGGCTCCCTCCCCACGTGTGTTCTGGCTGGATGCGGCCAGCCTAGGGAAGGCCAGAGATGCCCTGCTGGGGTTGGGGTGGGGGATGGAAGGGATGGGAATGGCCCTCAGG
Organism: Galeopterus variegatus; assembly: GCF_000696425.1. NCBI lineage: Eukaryota > Metazoa > Chordata > Mammalia > Dermoptera > Cynocephalidae > Galeopterus > Galeopterus variegatus. Next base: position 17,255 of record NW_007727862.1, on the reverse strand, counting down.
TCCGCCCACCTGGACTCACTCACGTGGCTGGAGGAGCCAGGGCAGCCGCAGACCTGGTGGTGAAACGGACCCAGACACAGGGCGTTTGTCCAGCCAGTGGCTCCGAGCTCAGGGTGTGACCCTGGGCAGGGGTACAAAGGGGCCTCTGTCGATGCGGGGCACTGTGCCTGCCTGGGCCAGGCCAGCAGCCTGAGGAGTGAAGGAGGTGGCTCGGGGGTGCTGGAAGAGAGAAGTGACCGAGGTTTGAGTGTCATCTGGGGCAAGTCACCTCCTCTCTTTGATCCTCAGACTCCTCCTCACCTGTAAAGTAGAGATCTTAATCCCAGCCTCCCAGACCTGGCACGTCATCAGGACCCACTTTGTTGACTGACTGACTAAATGTTAGGTGCCATTTAACACACGGTGATTACACGTACCTGTTTGCTAAGCACTTTACAAATATTGACTCACTTTATCCCCATTAGGATCCTCTAAGAGAGGTACTATTTACCCTTATTTTACAGACGGGGAGACTGAGGCACAGAGGTGGCCGGGATCACACAGCTAGGAAGTGGCAGAGGTAGGATTTGAACGCAGGCAGTATGGCTCCACTATCCTGCTTCTGGAAAGGAACGGTTGGGTGTCCCTTGACTTGGCACCTGAACTGGGGCCTGTGTCTTCAGCAGGCAGGCAGTGGGTATCCTGGAGCACCTTTGCTTCGAGGGACATAATTGCACATGATCTCCCATCCCAGGGCTTGGTCCTTAGGGCAGGGCTAAGGGTACATGGGGAGGGAGAGAAGTGAGACTCCATGAGAGGAGTCCTGGGACCAGAGACCCAAGGCAGGGAGAGGACCAGGGATCATGAGGAGCAGATCACAACCCTGGGCCACCTTTGGCCCCGTTGTGGGAACAGCTGTCCCAAGTAGAGGCTGTGGTAGATTTGGCATTCCTTCCATAGGGACGAGTCGTACCCTGTGGGGTGCCAGGCCGGGTGCAACGTGCTGTGGACAAGCCAGCCCTACCCCCGGGAGCCCATGGCATCGTACAGAGTGGCCTGGGGGCTTGGCAGGCGCTGAGGGCAGTGGGGAGCTTCAGGCTTCCTCGTAAGCTAGAAGCATGAGCAGGACTTGGCCGGAGGAAGGAGGTGGGGCTTCCCAGGCCGAGGGCCAGGAGGTGGGACAGTGCAGGGTCCCTGTGAGGGCTCTGAGGGCCATGCGCCGGAGCTCGCACTTGCTCTCCTAGACACTTCACTAGATCTGTCTGCTTTTCAGAATCAAATCGGTGCTTGTCGAAAAGGCAGATGCTGGGACTCACCCCAGGCTCCTGAATTTGAGCCCTTGCGGGGGGCCCTGCCCAGGAAGCCTGACAAGCTCCCAGGTGATCCTCTTGTAGCCAGGTATTTAGGCAGCCTGCGGGCTTGGGGTTCTCACCCTTTGCTGCATATCAGAATCACCTGCACAGAATTTAAGAGCACCAACACCCAGGCTGCACCCCAGACCAAGCCCATCAGAATCTCAGGGGAGGCGCCCAGGCATCAGAAGTTTTCCAAGCTGCCCAGTTGATTTCAGTGAGTGGCCCAGGTCAAGAGCCCTCAGGCAGGCCTGTCCCTCAGGTCAGCCGGTCTGGGCTGCACCGTCCCCTCCCCAGAGAGACCCTCCCCGAGGACCCATTTTCTTCAAGCCCTCGTCACCCCTGACCTCACGTGTGGTGCTGCCTGTTGTCTTTGACCCCCCTCCCCAACTCCCGAGATCGCAAGCTCCATGAGGGCCCCTTGGGACTTTTGTTCTGCTAGACCCTGGGGTACAGAACGGAGGGCCTGGCATATAGCAGGTGTTCAACAAATATAGAGTGAGTTTATTGAGCCCATACTCTGTGCCAGGCACAAAGAGAGACACTCCCTATGTCACCTCTTGATTTCCCCAACACCCCCATGAGTTACATACTACGGGGCCAGTTTGACAGATCAGAGAGGGAGAGCGACTTGCCCACGGTCTGCCAGCCCCAGAGGCCAGGCCCTGTCCTCTGCCCCACGCTGCCTCCCAGCCAAGGCCTTTGAGTGGCCCTGCTGTGGGAAGCCTCCTGGAGGCTGGATGAAGGGCCTGGGTGGGGGACAGGACATGTTGACACAGCCCGTCGTCAAGGCGTTTCTTGGAACCTCTCAGCTGGTTTTGAAAGGCCTCCTTCATGGCCTGCAGGGGCTGTGTGCCTCCACCCTCTGGGCTGATGTGAGAGGAGAAAGCCTTGATGTGGCCAGTAACTGCTCCCTGACCAGCAAGGTGAGCTGTGGCCACCCCACCACCTCCCTCAGCCCATGGGCCTGGAGGCTCCCCCCTCCCTCCTGCCGCAGGCGACCCTGGGTTTTCAGGGTCATTCTCAGCTCCCCCTGCCTCCACGCTTCTGAAGTTACGATGGGTCAGTTTCAGTTTCTAGCACTGAGGAAGGGGAAAGGACTCCAAGGCCTGCTGGGATGGGCTGGGGTGGGAGGATCCTGCTGGAAAAACTAATTAAATAAAAGCGTCAGGAAATGAAGGGTGGGTCAGGGCATCTCAAATGTCTTAATTTCCACAGGGTTGATACTGGCTGGTGGTCAGCGCCTCTCCCGGCGTCTTCTGAATGCAGCTCTTTAAGTAGGAGTGAAGGTAGCCGAGGTCCCTGTGAAGACCCCTGGGTCCTCAGCCTTTCCCTTTCCTCCCATGGGCAATAGGGTGAAGTCCTCCCAATGAGCTGACTGCCTTCTAGACTGCTGCTGCTGCAGCTAATATTCTGGGGAGGGGCCACCCTGCTGCTGGACGCCCCAACTCCCAGCCTCCCCTCCTCTAGCTCCAGCCTCTCCTAAACACCCCGGGAAGCTCTGCCGAGCTGAATGAGGACGTTGAAATAATTTCCATCGCGTTGGCAACACACGAGATGGATACAGCTCTGGACTGGGGAAGGCTGGGGACAGGCTGGCAGCCTCAGGAGGCAAGATGGCGGGGTAGCAGGGGAGCGGCTTAGCCCGGACCTAGGGTGGGCACCCGGGGTCAGGAGAGGGGATTGCTGACAGCGTTGTGTTTTGTGTTTAGTTCTGCTCTGTCTTTTGGCAGCGGGCTGGTACTGGTGAGGGTTTAGCATTCTACCCGGGCCTGTTTGTCTTCCCTCCTTTTGCCCCATGAGTTTCCAGAGCACAGCTGTGAGGAAGTTCTTTCTGCAGTCTCATCACTGTCCCTCCTGCTGTAACCAAGGATGTCATCTCTCACATTGCACCGAGCTTTACAGTTTGCAGGGTCTTTTCTATGTTATCCTATTTAATCTTCTCGGAAGTCAGCCTTGGGTGAGGGGAGTTGTTATTAGGTATTGTTCTCGTTATCCCCATTTTATAGACAAGGAGACTGAAACTGATGTGTGGAGAGAAGGGAGAAGGGACGCGTTCCCAGCTACGGTTATTAAATAGCAGAGGTATAATGCAAGCACGTTTGCCTGATTCCAAATGACTGCACTTGCCCTGGGTCCCTCCACATTACACACACAGCCACGCATGCTCACTCCTCTCCCCTGCCTCCTGCCCCTTCCATCTCACCACAACTCAGAAGCAGCCCAGGCCCAGACAGGCCACCCTGTCCATCACCCTGTCCCTAGCCTGGCACAGTGGAGCCTCCATGTGGACTGTATCTGGAGCGCATCTGGCCATGGTCCAGGAAAGGGTGATGGTGGGAAAGTCAGGGGAGTCAAGGGTGTCAGCTGCTGCTGCTGCTTTTTGAGCAAAGACTTTGAAAGTTTAATGTGATAATCTCATCCTGATTATTGCAAACTGAGGATCCTTGGCTTGTCCAAGAATCCATTGCCAACCTCACATGAGGAGTGGGGAGAGTACACTGGTCCTCCCGCCCCCATCCTCATGAATGCTGGGAAGGATCTGAACTTTTTGTTCTTTTCCTTCAGTGCAAAGAAGGTGTTACTCGATCGTCATAGGATGATTCGGGCCTCCCTACCTCAAGATCCAGACCAGGGGACTTCCACCCTTCCCTTTTACATCTGGGGATTTAGTTTTCTAGAAAGGGGCTAATGGTTAGTCTGGTTGTGAGGCCAGCTGGAGGGCACGGAAAATCAGCCCAACCAGGGACTCAGGAAGTCATCGCGTCCCCCCACCCCAATTTACCGGCTGGGAAACTGAGGCCTGTTGCTGTTGTCCTCACATCGTCCGTGCCCAGAAGCAAACCAATTAGCACCATGTCTAGTCCTGTGTTCCAGCGCCTGTCTCATTACTTAGGGATTTATGTCCCGGTCACCGTGAAGGACGACTGTCATGGTTTCCACTGGGGGGAGCCTGGCCAGTGCTGGAGCCCCACAGTGGTAGGAGGTGGTGCCTTCCTGCTTGGGGCACGGTGGGGATTTGATTTCAGGGGGATTTGCAACCCATCACCGTGAAGGACGACTGTCATGGTTTCCACTGGGGGGAGCCTGGCCAGTGCTGGAGCCCCGCAGTGGTAGGAGGTGGTGCCTTCCTGCTTGGGGCACGGTGGGGATTTGATTTCAGGGGGATTTGCAACCCATGGGGAGCCGCCCTGGGCACATGGTGGCTCTAGGCTATTTTAGGAGGCAAAAAACAGGAAGGGGGGGTGTCACAGTGGACTAGTTCAAGCCACTAGTGACTCTGCCCTTTTAGTGGGAGTGGAAAGACCCATGATAGATGGGGCGGAGCAGGGTGACCTGAGGTAGGGCCTTCTCCCACCTCCTGGAACGCAGGGGCCCAGAATTACATGGCACGTCCTGACCCCAGTCTAGGCTGTGAGTAGCACAGAGAAGCTGCTGGCCAGGGGTCTGTGGCTCCTTATCCGAGCCCCTTTGCCACAGGCTTTGCTTCAGCTGCAGCCTTGGTGTAATTATTATGAGCAATTATAACTCATGCTTTTGTGGTAGACGTTATATTTATTGAGCACTCAGAGAAGGCTCCCGGGGCAGGATAAAGGACACAGCCTTAAAGCCAGACACACCCAGCTCCTGTTCTGTGCGGGCCACTTCCAAGCTGGGCAATGTTGGTCACATAAATCCCTTCACCTCCCCGAGCCTCAGTGTTCCTGTCTCTAAAGCCAGGACCAGTAACACCTAATTAACGATGCCCATGTTATTAATTGGGCGCATGTTATGTTGGACGCTCTGCTGGGATGATCTCACAGCACCCTCTATGATGTTATGTGTTAATTGCCCTGTTTTACAGATAGGGAAACTGTGCCTCAGAGAGGGGAAGTAACTTGCCTAAGCTCACACAGCCGGAGCAAGGCACCCGATCCATTTCTCTCTCAGCCACAGTGAGACTAGTTCATTCCTCAAGTCCTGCGGTAGGCATTGGTTACCTTCTGTGTGCCAGGCGCTGTTTGAGGGCTGGGGATTCACTCACAGACAAAACAGAGGAAGAGGAGGTAATGGCGTGAGACCGGGCAACACTGAGAACCTGGAACGGCCAAACTGGAGACTCGGTGGATTTCTTTAGGCCGAGAGTCATTTCCTGACTGGAGGAGGGCAATAACTAGGGGGCCTGAATCCCTCACTGGGTGGATGGTAGGTGGGCAAGGGGGGGCACCTTCAACTTTCCATTACTAGGAAGAGGTTTCCAGGCTTTTCTTCTCCACACACCACTTCTAGAGGGGGAAAGTCACTGGGAGTATTGGCATAAGGCCTTCAGAGGCGCCATGGCATAGAGGAAAGAGACAGCCTAGACTTTGGAGTCAACATGATCCCCATCAAATCTGGCTGTGTGACCTTGGGCAGGTAAATTAACCTCTCAGAGTCTCCATTTCCTTCTCTTCCAAATGAGGAGCATAATACCAACCTTTCAGGGTTATTGGGAGGATAAAATGAGTTGATAAAGGCATGGGGAGGGTCTGGAATACAGAAGGCCTGCCACAAACGACACTGTGTTGTCTGTGTGCAGGATTGGGGTTTAGGGGCGTTTTATCCCTAGGTATCTAGGTGAAGTCACGTCTTTGTGGGTGACACTAAGCTGGCCACTGTGATCCTGCTGAATGATTTCAACAGGCTGGGCTGAATAGGAGAGCCAGCAAGCCTAAATACAAGGTCTGGTGCTCACAGTTCAAGAAATCACGCACTTGGGGACTGGGATGGGGGGCTGAACTCTCCAGCGCATCACGTGGAAGTAGGCCTGGGGATTTCATGGACCCTCGGCTTTATACAGAGCTAACTCAGGACTGCAGAAAAGTTGTGGAGTGGGCAGCATTAATAGAGGACAGGAACAGCAGAGGCAGGGGGAGGGGATACTCTCCCTTGTTCTGTTCTAACGAGGACACCAAAAGCCTGAATAAGTTTAGAGGCATGTAACGGGGATAGTAGAACACCTGGAAACCACTTATTCAACAAATTTTTATTAAATTATTTAGTTCAGATCAGTTGTCACCATGCAAGGTACTGGGCGGAAGGAAATAAATAAATAAAGGTCCAGAACTGCCTGGAGGGTGGAAGTGGGGGGCTCTGTATAGTGGGGTAGCCGGGGCAGGGTTTGGGTGAGACAGTTCAATACGGTGTAATAAATGCAGTGTTAGGGACCCATACAAGCTGCCCGGGGAGGAGGCAGGAGGGTCGGTCACATCTTAGAAGGCTTCCTGGAGGAGGTGGCCATGTCATGGGAAGAATAGTTCAGGGAAATGGGGCTCCTTATATGGAAGAAGAGACCTCTTAGGACGAAGCTGGCAGCCATGACGAGCTGGCTGTGGAAGGTCGATGGGCTTTTCCGTGTTACCGGGGAGCAGATCTAAGACCAGTGGGTGGCCTTGCAGGAAAACAGAGTCCAGCCGCCACATTAATGAGCCCGCCAACAATGGAATGGACTGTCTTGTGAGGGAGCGAGAGCCCCGGCATTGGCATTTTCAAACAGAGGCCAGAGGGTAACTTGTCAGGGCTGCTACAAAAGAGACAGGGTGACCTCTCAGACCCTCCCAAGTCTGAGCAACTGCAGTTCTCCACGAAGAGATAACAGGATGTGGACTGCAACAGAGAGCAGTGTGACTGGATCAAGTTAGAGGGCGAGTGTGCTGCGGGGTGGCAGGGTACACAGGACGGCCATCCCCACCCTGGACTTACTTTAAAACATTTTTTTGGTACCTGCTTTATTGAGGTATCATTCACGTACCATACTATTCACCCATTTAAAGTGTGTAGTTTAAGGCGGATTTACTTTTAAAGTGGAAATGAATTCATTCATTCATTCAACAGCTATTGATACATTGAGCTCTGTGCTGGTGTTTGAATACCTGGGAAATAAAGACCCTGCCCTCATGGGAGAGATGAGTAAGTGACCAAACAAAATAGTTACATCTCAGGAGATGCACTAAGAGGGAAATAAACCAGGGGCTGAGACAAAGAATAATAGAGCTGGTGGAGAGGAGCCAGGGGAGGTGACATTTGAGCTGAGGCCTGAGTGACAAGGAGATAGCTCTGTGAAGGTCAAGGGAGTGTTCCAGGCTGAGGAGACAGCAAGAGCAAAGGCCCCAGGGAGGCAGGAGTGCATTGGTGGACGCGAGGACCAGGAAGAAGTGCTGGGAGACTGGGAGGCAGCCCAGTGCCCTGCCCCAGTGGGTGAGGCATCGCTGAGGTTTCCCCTCTGTGGCACTTCCTCTCTGGGTGGCCAGTCCACAGGAGGCCACCCCAAGCACAAGGTGGGATGAGCCACGCCTACACGTCTTCTTTGGATGCAAGAGCCATTTCTGTCCCCTTTCTCTGGCTCTTGCTCTCTTACCCTGTTATAGCTTCCCCAGTAACAGAAAGATGGCAGGGCTCTTAGGTCATGCCTCCAGCCCCTGCCTCGTCCCCCCTGAGTGGCTTCATGCTCCTGTGTGGTGTGCCCACTGTGTGCTGGGCCCTGTGCACTGATTCCCTGGGGGGTACTAGGGATGAGCCCCAGCCCCACACACCAGTGTGGTCCGCCTGGCAGGCTCCCTGGCTCTTTCCCCCGACCTCCAGAGACGCTCCCAGGAGCAGTCTAGAGGCTCCAGTCTGATGCTCGCTTCCTGTGTGACTGTGGACCAGTTACTTAAGGTCCCCAATCTTTCGTTTCCTGGTCTGTAAAATGGGGTTCAAACCAGTCCCGGAAGAGTGGTTATGAGCATTGAATGCCACCCGTCCTGGCGTCCAGTAGGTGTTCCATGAATGTCAGCTTCCTCCTCTCCCCAGCTTCCTCCCAAAGAGTAGCCAGTTTGCAGGGGTGGGCGGAGGTCACAGAGGGCCAGTGGAAGGCTTCCGGTTTGGGGACCCTTTCTCTGAGCTCTGGGACCCCTTGGGAAGCCACCGGGACCTAGGGGCTGGCCGGCCAGGGTTTGGGAGGATACTCACCAGTGCCCCCAGCTCTTCCGCCAGGAGAGCCCCTGTGTCTCCCCTCTCCTCCTCGCACCCAGGGGTCCCCACCGCGGAGTCCCTGTCCCGACCGGCCGCGGCTCTCCTGGGCCCCGCTCGGCCGGCTCCTGGCACTGGCTCCGCGCCGG
>NW_007727862.1:0-8533 GCF_000696425.1 Galeopterus variegatus | reverse complement strand
TGGGCTCGGGAGACGCGGCGGCCGCCCCGGGACGCGCGGGGCCGGGGACTCGCCGGTCGCGCACCTCCGGGAGCCACGGATCAGATCGGCCCGGGTGGCCACGGGCGGCTGGATCGCCTCGCTCGGGTCGGGAGCGGGTTGCAGGTAGGCGCGGACTCGGGAGCACACCTGGCCCGGCATCCCGGACCCACGCGCGGCCGGGGCGGAGCCGGCGGGAGGCCGTGGGTGGCTCTGCAGAGTTGGGGACCGCGGCGAGGACGCTACCCCGCCGTGTGCAAGGGAAAGGGGGGGGACAAGGGCCGATCTGAGGTCGCGAAGGGAACGGCAAAGGTGATGGCAGGAAGGACTCCCGCTCCCCTTCGGGGCAGGTGAGCTGGGGACCACCCGGACCTCCGCCCACCCCGAGGAGGGGACCACTCTCTGCAGACAGGGAGCTTTTATTTCAAAGGAGTTTAGGAAATCCAAAGGGCAGCCAGCCCACCAGCGCGGGACGGGCTGGGAGGGGAGCGCGCGTGCTGTTCCTGGAGGTGCGGAGACACTCCTGCCACCGCCGCCCCTGTCACTCACAGCCGCGGGAGGCCTGTCCTCTCTCCACCCCACCCCGCCCCCAGCAGAAGGCCTCCTCTGCAGCAAGGGGCGTGGGGGCCTCCCGGCCCGAGGAGGAGGCAGCGTGAGGATCGCTGTTTTCTGGGATCTGAGCTCGGACCCGCCCAGGGCCAGCCCCACGTTCTGCCTCCTGTCCCACAACTCCGAACAGTTCCAGGGGCGTGGGGGGCCTCCCGGCCCGAGGAGGAGGCAGCGTGAGGATCGCTGTTTTCTGGGATCTGTGCTCGGACCCGCCCAGGGCCAGCCCCACGTTCTGCCTCCTCTCCCACAACTCCGAACAGTTCCGGGGCCTCCCGGCCCGAGGAGGAGGCAGCGTGAGGATCGCTGTTTTCTGGGATCTGAGCTCGGACCCGCCCAGGGCCAGCCCCACGTTCTGCCTCCTGTCCCACAACTCCGAACAGTTCCAGGACCTTCCCGCCTCTGCCCTCTGGCTGCCACGACTCAGTCCCCAGCCCTGACTTGGAAGTGTGGACAGGTGCGGGCAGTGGGTCTGACGGAGCTGCCCTTCTCGGTCCTAGGAGCAGGTGGGCTGGGAGAGCAGGCAGTGGGTGAGGGTCCCCTCTGCAGGCTGCGATCGGGGCAACACGCCGGGGTTCCTGGGTTTTGCCTGGCAGCAGGGGCAAGGAAAGGGGAGCTGACACTCTCCCTACCAACCCCCTACTTAGGAGGCAGCTGCTCTGTGTTGCCGCTTTGGACCCTGCAAGGAGAGACGCAGGTTAGACAGCAAGAACTTCCTTCCTGAGGGAGGGTTGAGGGTCTTTCCGGGGAGTCTCACTGGCCAGGAGAGGCAGCCCCTATCTTTGGGGGTGTCAGGAGGGAATGAGGCCCTCATGAGCATCCAGACTACAGGGGGTAAGGACGGAGCAGACCAGGGAGGGGAAGCTGGGGAGGGGCAGTGACCTCATCTCTGGACCATCCAGTTCCCTCACCTCCTGTGCCCTCTCTCCCTCTCTTGGGGCTGCAGCATTGACTTTTAGCACCTCTTAACCAGCTCACTCCCCAAATCCTTTGAACCCAGAAGTCCCCAGAGAAAGGTGACAGGCTTCCTCTGTCACCATTTCAGATGGGAAGACAGACATGGAACCCCCCACCTGGCCCCTGACACCTTGACCGGCTGTTGCCCAGCCCTGGGACCTCCTGCTCTGGCAAAGCAGGAGTGTGTGGGCTGGGGGTTGGATATCCCACTCTTCTAAGTGGGGGTCTCTGGCTCCTCTGGGGGGCGTCTCAGGGTGTGACAACCATACACCTAAGAGGGTTGTTTCCTCTTCCTTGCCTGGGAAGGTGTAAGTGCTGGGAGAGGGCAGTGGGGAGGTGGCAGGGGAGAGAGGCCCAAATGCTCAACGGTAGCTCCTCAGGCCACTGCGGGGACACCCAGGCCCAGGCGGGCTCATGCTGTGCTAGGACGACAACTGGGTGAGGCTTCCCTCCTTCTAGACACCTCTTTGCAGCTGGGCAGGTGTGGGGGGCAGGATCCCATTCTCCTGCTCGTGACCCTGTGAGTGACTGGGATGGGGGCTGCCAGGATCCTCACCCCCTGCCCTTGCATCATAGAATGGGGGAGGCCTGGCTCTCCTCGCTTGTCTCCCTTTCTGACTCTGAACCTCAGTTGCTTCATTTGTGGAGCCTCACAAGGTTGTTTGGAGGATGAATGGGGCAACCTTGCCACAGTGCCCAGAAGGTGACGGGCACTTAGCACCAGGCAGTTCTTTTTCCTGTGCCCGCCCCACCTCTCTCTGGTGGCTAAGGAAGAGTCATACAACATGGCCTTTATTCCCTGCCACCTTAGAGGCAGCTGCTCTGTGTTGCCCTGTAACACCTCCTGCAAAGGACGGAGGAAATTAGCCCAGCCCAACCCCCTCTCTGTAAAGACAGGGACACTGAAGCCCAGAGGGACAGGGACTGGCCTAAGGTCAGCCAGCCAGCCTGGCTCCCCTCTCAGAGACAGGGCCTGGGACCTGGCTGGGAGAGGTGGGACAGTGGTTATTGGCAGATGGGGAAAATGCCAGAGTGTAATTATGTAATTAGGCTTATTAAGGGTTTGGTGAGGGAGCCCCTCATGCCTTCAGCCAAAGGCCAGGGGCAGGCCTAGAACCTTCCTCTCTGGTCACCCCTTTGGGAGAAGCAACCTTTTCCTGAGGACTCCCTTGCTCAGGCTGCAGCTGAAACAGCCCTCCGCTCCTCACTTTAGGGCCTCCAAAGTCCCTTTCCACCCAACTCTCTTGTATGGGCAGGCAGGGAATCTTACTGTCCTGCAGTGGCTGAGGACCCCACTAAAACCCAGAGTCCTGGAAGTGCATTTGTCACCCAGCCAGAAGGGGTGGAGATGGGACCTAGGATCTCTGCCTGTGTGTGTGAGCTCTCCACTCCCTCCACCCCCACCAGCTCCACACGGATGGACGCACAGACAAGCAGACAGAAACCCTGGCCTCCATCAGCTCTCTAGCTCTCGTATGAGCCTGCCTTCAAGGGGATGGCTCTCATGCTCCAGCCCCCAGCCTCCCTGCTACAACCTTGGCCCATCTCTCAGGAAAGGTGGAGAACGGAGGGAGATTTATCCCCCTTTCTGAGTAAATCCACACAGACAGACAGACACACACAGAAATGGGTACAGGCATGCTCTTTCTCTCTGATTCCACCTTGTCCTTCTTCCCCGCCTCTTTGGCTCTGGCCCTGCCTCTTCCTGCCCAGGTTCACACACACAGAAATGGGTACAGGCATGCTCTTTCTCTCTGATTCCACCTTGTCCTTCTTCCCTGCCTCTTTGGCTCTGGCCCTGCCTCTTCCTGCCCAGGTTTGCCACCTGTCTGGCACCCAGGCCTGATGGAGGATGCACAGCCCTAATCCTCCCAGGAGCCCTTCTCTGAGTCTGTGAACCTCCCTCCCGACCCAGAAGTTCCAATCAGGGCTTGGCAGGCTTTAGGGAGAGGTGGGATAGGACAATGGTTAAGGACTTGGGCTCTGAGTCAGAGGAGTGTAGGTTCAGGTCCGGCCGTGAAACCTCTCAAAGCCTGTTCTCTAATCGATGAAGTGGGATAACAGGTTAATAGTAGTGCCCACCTCATGGGGTTGTTGTGAAGTTTTAAAAAGATCCCATGTGTAAACCGCTGGGCACACAGTAAGCCCTCAATAAATGGGGTTGTTACTATAAAGAAGAGGAGGCCAAGACAGCTGGGTAGTGGAGAAGGAAGCAGGAAAGCTTCTAGAATCAGCTCTTGCACTGTCTTTCCATTTACTTTGAAACAGTCACTGCCCTGCTCTGGGACTCAATGTCCTCATCTGTTAAAGGGAGCGTGTGAGCAAGGTACCATGCAAGTGTAGGTCTAGCCGGGTGAGTCGTGCTGGTTTTAAATAGGGGCCAGGGTGGGGGTTGTCGACTTATGATGCTCATGGCAAGGTTTAGACAGACCTGTGTGTGCCCTGAGAATTGCCCAACCCTCCAGACTTTTTGACTGGGTGTCCTAGCTTAGCTGGAGCAGTGTAGTTCCTGAGGGGACAGCTGGGAAGGCTGGATCAGGCAGGGCAGGTCACAGCAGGCCCAGCAGCACGGCTGGGGGGACACAATCAGCCCTGGAATCCAGGAGGCCGTGTGAGCCCAGAGGCTGTATATCACGGAGGTTTAATCAGCTGCGTGGCAGATATTTGTCTGCTCTCTTGGGCCATGTCTCCAGCCCACCTGTCATAAGTTGCACTGAGATTTCAAAATACCCCTGTCCCCTTGCTGGCAGGGCAGGCAGCTGTCCTTGGCATGGCCGGGAAAATAGTCCTCTGAAGCCTCCTTCCTGGGAGTTGGACACCACACCCACCCCCTACACCACCACCACCACTTGCACCTGGGAACTCCTTCCTGTCAGGGCAGGCAGCTGTCCTTGGCATGGCCGGGAAAATAGTCCTCTGAAGCCTCCTTCCTGGGGAGTAGGACACCACACCCACCCCCTACACCACCACCACCACTTGCACCTGGGAACTCCTTCCTGTTGGGAGGGTGAGGGAAGACTTGCAAAGGCAGGAGGAGCTAGGATGACTGCCATCTACAGGTGAGAGGGGGCAGAATGTTGGTAGGGGGCTCTGGGCAGTACTGGGGGGCCTTCTCAAAAGGTGATGGGAGTGACCTCCAGTATGTCCTCTGTGGGAAGAGCTGTGCCCCGGACTGCTGGTGTGGCTCCTGCGCGGCAGCCTAGTTGCCCCTTGAGTGTGGAGAAATGGGGTCTCTCCTGCCCAGGGGGTACTGGGTCTCCACCTCTCATCTTCCCACTGGATGCTCGCTGCGCCACCTGGAGGCTATCTCTGGTACTGCATCCCAGTCACACCACGTCGTCGGTGCAGGGATGGGACCCTGAAATCACCAGGCCCGCGACCACGCAAGGGTCAGACCCACGGTGTATTAGTTTGCTAGTCATTCCATAATAAAGCACCACAAACTGGGAGGTACTTAACAGGAGTTTACTGCCACACAGTTCTGGATGCTAGAAGTCCAAGATCAAGGTGTGTCAGCAGGGTTGGATCCTTGGGAGGACTGTGAGGAAGAATGTGTTTCGTACCTGTCCCCTGGCTTCTGGTGGGTTGCTGGCAGTCTCTGATGTTCCTTGGCTTTAGATGCTTCACCTGATCTCCGCCTTCATCTTTACAGGGCGTTCTCCCTGTGTGCATGTCTGTGTCCAAATTTCCCCTTTTTATAAGAACACTAGTCCTTTATATTGGATTAGGGTCCCACCTTACACCAGTATGGCCTCATCATAACTAGTAGCACGTGCAACGACGCTGTTTCCAAATAAGGTCATATTCTGAAGTTCTGAAGTTAGGACTTCAACATACTGAATTTGGGGGGAGACACAATTTAACCCTAACACACAGCGAGTCTCAGACATTCAGTGACGGTCTCATTCCATGATATGGGCACAATGACACGTGCATTCTGCCACAGCTACACTGTGACATGCACACAGTAAGTGACACAGATTCACCTCAACAAATGATGGGGTAACAGACATTTGCAGAGATCCAGGTCCATCATGACAGACATGCAGGTGAGGAACACGGTGAGTCCACTCACAAGCTATAAGACACAGACACGCCATGGGTAAATATCACGGTTGACTTTTTCAGGACACTGAAAAGCATTTTATATAGATCAGCTCATCTAATCCCTACAATGTATGTAAACTTAGGAATGATTGCTTATTGCACCATTCCACAGACGTACAGATGTGGGAACTGAGCTTAGGCCACACAGCCGGTAAGTAGCAGAGCCGGGATTAGAGCCCACATGTGAATCAGCAGAGAGCTCCTGCTCTTTATCACTGTGCCCTTCCGTTCCATCCCCACGTGTGTAATGACAGACACATGTTATGTGGGACCACCAACCACAAAACGACGAGCAGCTTACTGAGAGCACAGGGTGGCATCTAGGGACTGCAGATGGGTTCTTGGCCGTGGACTTGTTCAGATGTGGGCTTGTGAGAACATTGTAGCATCACTTGACCGCTCTAATTTGCAAAGTGAGCTGGGGGCCTAAGGACACAGGAAAAGCCATTTAGAGACAGGTATTAATTTGCAATGTACAACTATAGTTGGACCTTGGTGTTGTCAGCACCATGCACTAACCAACTGAGCTAACCAGCCAGCCTCCAAATTTCCTCTTCTTATGACACTGGTCATATGGATTAGAGCCTGTGTATATGACTTCATTGTAAGTGAATGAGCTCTTTTCTTTTCTTTCTTTCTCTTTCTTTCATTTATTTATTTTTTGCAGCGGGCTGGTGTGGGGATCTGAACCCATTACCTTGGAGTTATAAGGCTGCACTCTAACGAACTGAGCTAACTGGCCAGCCTTCTTTAAAGACCCTGTGTCCAAATATAGTCACATTCTAAGGTACTGGGGCCTTTCACATATGAGTTTTTGGCGGTGGGGTGGGACATGATTCAGACCATAACGGGTGAGATGGGCTCCGTCCTGCTGCACCCAGGCTGTGGCCTGGGGTCACCCCCTCTGAGGGCAACACTCAGGCCTGCTCTCGGGGAGCCTCCAGCTGGAGCAGAGGCGGGAAGCAAGTGAAAACAAGCATGGCTCAGTCTGAGGAAAGGGTGTGAGCGGCTCCGGAATGGAGCCAGTCACAGGCAAGTCTGCCTGTCAGACAGAGAGTTTCAGAGAAGTGAGTTGGAAAAGAAAGACTCTGTGGAAGGTGGGGGCCTAGAGGGGTGACGTGAGGGTCCGTGTGTGTGTGTGTGTGTGTGTGTTGGGGGTGTGCTCAGCAGACCCGGTCACCAGGGCCCAGGCCTCTACCCAAAACACCAACTGTTGCCTCAGCTAAGGCAGCAGGGGGCATCTGGAGCCACATGGAGCAGGCGTTGGGATGGCTTCGCCCGCTGTCACCATTTGTGAATGTCACCCTGCTGGGCGCAGGGCACAGTTAGCTTGGGTTTCTGGCCAGCGGCTGCCCATGTGCAGTAAGTGCCACATGCCTGCCTGTCACAGGATTGTCAGTGCCTGCCGTGGGGCAGAGAACAGGACTCTGGCTTCCCAAAATGGCACTCCACTGGCCTCGCTGCTGCCTGTCCCTCAGTGCTCTCCAAGACCTGAGTCTCGCTCTCTGAGCTTTGCTCTGCGGCCCTTTCAGTCCCCAGGTGTCTCAACCTCCCAGTGTGTAAGCATTTCTGACACCCTTCCAGATAGTCCCATATTTTAATGCTGCTTTGCATGAAATAGACTCCATTATGCCCCCTTTTGCCATCCCCGGGTCAGGGGTAGGAAGCTGGGGAGTCTCAGCTGGGATGGAGGGCTCCAGCGTCTCCAGGTCTCGAGACCCTCCTGATCCTCTGTCTTCACAACCATTCAGCCTTCATCTGTCCCCCTCTCTATCTGCTCAGGTATGAAGCGGCCGTTAAGCCCATCCCCCCAGGGTGAGAAGGAGCCCCCCATATCTGGAGCTGCGGAGTGCCCCCCTCGGCCCCCAGAACCACCTAAGCCCAAGCGGGAAAGAACACGGCCCTCGTACACGCTCTGCGACGTCTGCAACATCCAGCTGAACTCGGCAGCGCAGGCGCAGGTGCACTGCGGGGGCCGGGCCCACCAGAGGCGGCTTCGGCAGCTCAGCCTGGGCAAGACCCCCGCGGGGCCAGGTCAGTGTAGAAGGGCGCTGCTTCCACAAACTTGATCTGGGCCCCTCTGAGGGGTTCTGGGTCTGTGGCCTCCCTCTGTGGGGGTCTTATGGGTCTGGGGTACACTCAGTGGGGTCTTCGTGCCAGGCTCACCTGAGGCCATCAAGTTTTGTTTTGCATCTGGACAAGCCTTCTATGGGATCTCTCAGGATCTGAGGGTCTTTCTGCCTCCTTTTGAGGTCTTGGTTCTGGAGGGTCTCCCTGTGGGGTCATTTGGGATCAGGACCCCTAAGCAGCATTTCTCCAGTCTGGAGCGCCCTGGCAGAGAGAGTCTTTCAGTCAGGGCCTCACCTGTAGGGTGTCCAGGCTCCTGCTCGGTCTCTGGCTTCTGAAGGCCAGGGTCAGCCAGGTGCACAGTGCTCCAACTGAGGGACAAGTGGGGGCCCCTCTTCCGTCGGCTGCTAGACTCCTGGCCAGGATTTCTGCCTCTCCCTAGCTGGGGTGACTTTGCAGAGGCTTGGCAGGGAGCTCTGAAGGGGCAGCTGGCTGCCAGGCAGATTTCTGGGGGAAATGGGTGAGTGCATCTGTGAGGGTGATTCTAGCTGACAGGCGCAGAGGGGCCATGGGGAAAATAAGAACGGCCCAGGCAGGGCTGCTGGCTGGCAGGGAGACATTCACAACCAAGCCCAGTGAGGGGAGGTGGGAAGGGCCGGAACTCTCCCCTGGCTGCAGGGGGCGCCCACCAGAAACCTGCCTTGCCGCCCAGGCTGGCCGCTTTGTCAGAGGCTGTGCTCGGAACCCAGACACGCTCCTTTTCCTTTCTGGCAACTGG
>NW_007727861.1:359607-360907 GCF_000696425.1 Galeopterus variegatus | reverse complement strand
CGACCCAAGGTGGAGGAGTAAGATATCCATCCCTGAGAATTGAAAACCGTTTCGTGATTCCTGCAATTTCTTTCTAGGTGGTTGTATTTTTAATGCACAAAACTGGGTGCTATCTGGGACCGTGTTTCTGCCATCTGCATTAAGGAAGCACAGAAAAACAGGGTGGGGGGGAAGGGAGGGAGAGGGAGAGAGAAAGAGAGAGAGAGAGAGAGAAATGTCACAGTTACCAAGAAAGGGGAGGGGCAAGTGATAGGGAGTCTTCATGATGTTTATGTGCTGGCTACGGTCCTGCCTTAGGAATCTGTGAGTTCATCTTTTTGTGTACTTATTTGTTTACGCAAGCTTTAGTGCATTTCTGTTGCCTACAACCGGAGTCCTTTGAAATACATCCCTCCTACCATCTCCTACTAGATCATACGCTCCCTGGACATAGAGATTTGTTGTTACAATTGTCTATTAGTTTCCTTGGGTTGCTGTAAAAAAGTACCACCACTGGGTGGCTTAATCAGCAGAAATTTATGCTGTACATTTCTGACCAAAGTCCTAGCCATCTCCCTAGATGTCATTAAAGCAAACCTGGAGCACTTATGTCTATTGCTCTAATTAATAACCTCATTATGCCGTGTCAAGGTGAAAAGAAAAAGATCACTGTTAATGAGTCCAGGTTAGTAAACAGTGGTAATGACCTAGTTTTAAGTCTAATGTCTTAAAAACTCAGTCCCATCTTGTTCAAGATAATGAGCAAGATCACAAAGAAAAATTAAGAAAAGTTGTTGCTTGTGTGTGCAGAGAAAAAGAAGTTAGAAGAAAGTTGCAAAATAGGACAGCTGGTCACCAAATATATGAAGAAAGGGAGTGAATCAGAATCTTGAAAGGTGGAATCTCCAACTCGAAAGTGGCAAAGACCCAAGGGCTATCTTGCTGCCCAAATTGAAAGAGAGATACCTGGACAGAAGGTACACCCAGACTTGGATCTATGGGTTAGAGGCTCATCTTATTCAGACCTGCATGTCTAGAATTATTTCCCAGTCATGGTTTATGAGTAATTACAGGAGGTAAATGTCTGGTAGCCAGGTGTGAAGCCTCTGTTAGATCACGCATAAAGCGTTGAGGTAGGAAAGAAAAAGGGCATTCTCGGGCCAGCCCAGTGGCACACTGGAGAGTGCGCCGCTTGGGAGCGCGGCGGTGCTCCTGCCGAGGGTTCGGATCCCATGTGGAGACCGATTCCCGCCCACTGACTGAGCGCGGTGCGGGCGCGACACCGAGGGTTGCGATCCCGTTGCCGGTCCCCGGTACGGGC
>NW_007727861.1:345817-357265 GCF_000696425.1 Galeopterus variegatus | reverse complement strand
CCACTGACTGAGCGCGGTGCGGGCGCGACACCGAGGGTTGCGATCCTGTTGCCGGTCCCCGGTACGGGCGCAACACCTAGGGTTGCGATCCCATTACCAGTCAGTAAAAAAGACAAAAAGGAAAAAAAATAATAATAAAAAAAATAAAAAGGGCATTCTTCTGTGTTTAACTACCTAAAACCTAACAGCCATGGAAATGAACACAGAGGTATCCAAACCACTTCTCCCTCAAGATAGCTTGATGGCCCTCCTGGTAGAATCTTAAAGAACAACCACTTTGGAAGACTCTCAGAGCTTCCACAGAAACTGTAGTGGATTAAATTGTATCCCCCAAAAAGATATGTCCAAGTCCCAACCCTTGATACCCGTGAATGTGACATTTTTGGAAATAGGTCTTTGCAGGTGTAATCAAGTTAAGGATCTCAAGATAAGATAATTCTGGATTAAGGTAGGTCCTAAATCTAATGACAAGTCCTTAGAAAAGAAAAAAAGGAAACAGAAAGACAGGGAAGAAAGCATGTGAAGATGGAGGCAGAGACTGGAGTGATGCTGCCTCAGCCTAGAAACTCCAGGAATCACTAGAAGTTGGAAGGGTCAAGGAAGGATTCTTTCCTAGAGTCTTCAGAGGGCGTGCAGCCCTGCTGAAGTCTTGATTTAGGATTTCTGGCCTCCAGAACTGAGAAAGTAAATTTATGTTGTTTTAAGCCACTAAGTTTGGGGTAATTTGATACTGCAGCCCTAGGAAACTAATGCAATAAGTTTGGGAATTGAATGCAATTTCAGTATTGCATGCAGTCCTCAGGACTCAAAGAAGGTCAACATGATAAGGAAAGGCTCCTTCATCCACTCCACCAAACACATGCACAAATGCAGGTAAACACACACCCACATTCTCTCTTGCTCTCTCTCACACACTCACATGCACATAAACACACACACGAAGTAATAAATTAGCTATTCATCTATATTGTAAAAACTTATCAGAAATGCTTAAATTTTCTGCATGAGTTAACCTTTTGACCACTAAATCATTTTGGCCTCGGGCTGGCTGGTTAGCTCAGTTATGTAGAGCTCCAAGGTCAAGGGTTCAGTTAACTGAGCTTCTTAGCTCAGTTAGTTACAACACCAAGGTCATCAGCCAAAAAAAAAAAAATTTTATTTTGGCCTCAATTGTTTTTGATGTGATATCTGTTTTACTACAACACTTTAGGCATTGTGGTATGGATACATAAATATTCAGGGAGAACACATGCAAATGTAAGCTGTTTATTAGACAGGTTGAGTATCCCTTATCCGAGATGCTTGGGACCAGAAGTGTTCTGGATTTTGGATTTTTTCAGATTTTGTAATATTTACAGAATACAAATCCAGTTGAGCATCCCTAATCTGAAAACCCCAAATCCGAAATGCTCCAAAGAGCATTTCCTTTGAGCTTCATGTTGGCACTCAAAAAGTTTTGAATTTTGGAACATTTTGGATTTTGTATTTTTGGATTAGGAACACTCAACTTGTACTAGCTGATGAGTTTGGCCAAGTTACTAACTGCTTTGAATCTCAGTTTTTGACATCTTTAAAATGGAGATAATAATATCAATAATATCTATCCTTTAAAAGTATTTGTGAAGATTCAGGATAATGTATATGAAACATCTAGCACTGGGCTGAGACCTAGAAGGAGGGCCTCTGTAAATATTTTCCATTATTATTTTCAGATATTTCATTGTTTTAGTAAGGGTAAATTGAAAGCATCAAACATGGTGTGACCAGAAAAAGAGCAATCCCTTCAAGTATTTATAATAAATTTTTAAAATAATATTGAGGTATAAAATATAGAGTAAGGGCTTCTGCTTATGGCCACAATGAAGTACCAGAGACTATATTTACACTTCCATCTTAAGCAATGAGAAAACCAGACAAAATATATCAAGTGTCAGTTCTCAGACATTAGACTACAGGCATTTCAGGACAATGATTCCTGCAAGAGGGAAGCAAATGAAATTATCCCTATGATTACCCCGGCTTACTGCCTGGAGGCAGTTTCCAGGCAGCAGAACAGCATAAGAGAACACAAGCAGAACTCATCGGTCTCACCAAGTTGAGGATACAGAGATTGAAATTCAAGGGAGTCATGGTAGCTAGAATTTGCAGGACAGAGTATAGGAAAAGATGAAGCTGCACAGGAAAAGAACTCCAGGGAAATCTGCAAGTCTTTGATTGAGTATTGATCTGAGCACGCATGAAAGGAAACTACTCAGGGCCAAGGAAAGAGCGCTCAGAAAACAGTAGGTTCAACAATCTCCAAAACCCACAGAAGGCTGAGAATAGTTCATGTTCTCACCAACTAGAGTATAAAGACCTTGTAATATGAGTAGTGTACTTATTTTTCCTTTTTGTCTTTTTTCGTGACCGGCAACGGATCGCAACATGAGTAGTGTACTTAAAATTTAGTAGTGGGACTAAATTATCCCTGAACTAATGCATGCTCTGGATCTAAAATGATCAACTTGTCCTTGTTTTTTGTTGGCTTTACCAGCTTTAAAACTAAAAGTCCCACTTCTCAGAAACCCCTCAGTCCCAGTTTTAAACCGAAGGTACCATGTCTTGGGAACCTCCTTAGTCCCAAGCACATGGAAACGATTGCTCACTCTATCTAGATCTGTCCCAAGAGAAGATTAAAAGCAAGCCTTGAATGAATCAAGCTTATTTCAAGTAACGTAAATGCATCCCAGTACAAAGTACACCACTATTTAAAGGAACAGGACAAAACCCAGCACCTAACACTAAAATTCACAATGCAAAAGTAATGACACTAAATCATAAATGACCAGGCATGCAAAGAAGCAAGGAAATATGACCCATACTAAGGAGAAATCAATCAACAGAACAGATCTGAAAATGAGAGAGATTATGGGAAGAGCAGAAATAGAAGTTAAACAACTACTATACGTATGCACCGTATTCTCAAGAATATAGAGGGAAATATTAACACGGTGAGGAAAGAAATGAGAAATGTTTAAAAACAGAACTTCTAGAGATAAAAATTATAATATCTGAAATAGAAAACACACTGATGCAACAGATTAGATTCTGCAGAGGAAATGCTAGTGAGCTTGTACAGAAAACAATAAAAACTACCCAAAATGGAGCACAGAGACAAAAATACTAAAAAAAAAAGAAACCCATAAAACCCAGAACCTCAGTGAGCTATGGGATCACATCAAACAGTCTAATATGAAGGTACTTCATTTTATTCAGTATACTCCGTGTTTCATCATAAGGAAGCTTTGCCTGATACCACAGGAAAAGGAACACTATGTTAATTTCATGGTTATTTCAGGTCTGTTTTACTCCCACCTACTGGGTTTTCAGAAGTGAACACAGCCAAGCGATATTATCAGTTAGTAATGTCATCTTAAAATGTTTCATTTTAATAATTTTGCTTTCAGAGAATCTAATGGAGTGTTAAGACAATGAGGTGTTTCTGGTACTTAAGGGGGAAAGCAAAGTTAGCTTGGACTGAAGGGGGCATGTTTTGTTTTGACAGTTCTACCCTGAATGGCTCCCTATCCACAGAGACACTAGTATTACTTGAAGATGTGAATGTTCCTGTGGTAGCCACACCTTCAAGCACAGCGTTGTACCTAACTAAATATCTTGATTCCATATTAAATCTAGGTTTAACCGATGTATATTAGTTTATCTTTGTTGTATTAAAATGTTTTAAAACCCTAAAAATAAAACACTTGCAAGTTGATAAAAATATCTGTGAAAGATAAGTAACTGTTTAAAGCAAAACTGTTTAGAACAGTGTATTATGAACATTTATAACACACGTAGAAGTAAAATGTATAACAACAAGGACACAAAGAATGGGAATTGGAAATGGAAATATGAGGGTCCTTCAAGAAGTTCATGGAAAGATTCATTTTATCTTTTAATTCTATTTTTCCATGAACTTTTGAAGCACCCTCGTATACTGTTGAGAGGTTCTTACACTATATGTGAAGTGAAATAATATTATTTGAAGGTAGATGCTGATAAATTAAAAATATGTATTGTTAAGCCTTAGAACAATGCCTTAAAAAAGAGAGTACAGGTTAGCTCAGCTGGTCTCTCTGTTCTGTGTTTTATGAGGCCCAAATCAACGTGTCTGCCAGCGGGGCTCATACTGGAAGGCTCTGGGAAGAATCTGCTTCTAGGTTCATTCCAGTTGTTAGCAGAATTCAGTTCTTTGCAATTGTAGGACTGCAGTTCCTGCTTCCTTGGCAGATGTCGGCCAGTGCCCATTTTCTTTGTTACATTGCACTCTCCATCTTCAAACTAGTAACAGCACATCGAGTCCTTCTCACTTTTCAAATTTTTCTGAAAAAGAATACTTGTTGAGTAAAGTATTACTTCTGTACTTTACAGAGGAATGCATACCTACACATGGTAAGTAACTTGCCTTCTGATAGTCTGGACTGCCAGATCCACTAGAGCATCACAATGAGGAGGATGTTTCCAGGTATGGGAAAGGCCCAATCTAAGTTTTGTTCAAAGCACAGGTGAGGGACCGGCCCCGTGGCGCACTCGGGAGAGTGCGGCGCTGGGAACGCAGCGACACTCCCGCCGCAGGTTCGGATCCTATATAGGACTGGTCGGTGCGCTCACTGGCTGAGCGCAGTGCGGGCAACACCAAGCCAAGGGTTGCGACCCCCTTACCGGTCATGAAAAAGACAAAAAAAAAAAAAAAAAAGAAAAGCACAGGTGAGAAGACAGGGCTTTGAGGTCAATGGAATGTGAGATGCCATTTGTAGCTGGGACAGGGAATATAAATCAGGAACATACAGAAGACAGAGCTAGAAATGTGGGTTGGAGACCAGTTCATGACGATTTTAAACTCTCTGTGAAAGCACATGAACACTGTTCTACAGTGTACTGGTCCTCTACTGCTGCTGTAACAAATCACCTCACATTTAATGCCTTCAAACAATACAAATTTGTCATCTCCCTGCTCTGTAGGTCAGAGATACAGGTTAGCTCAGCTGGTCTCTCTGTTCTGTGTTTTATGAGGCCCAAATCAACGTGTCTGCCAGTGGGGCTCGTACTGGAAGGCTCTGGGAAGAATCTGCTTCTAGGTTCATTCCAGTTGTTAGCAGAATTCAGTTCTTTGCAATTGTAGGACTGCAGTTCCTGCTTCCTTGGCAGATGTCGGCCAGTGCCCATTTTCTTTGTTACATTGCACTCTCCATCTTCAAACTAGTAACAGCACATCGAGTCCTTCTCACTTTTCAAATTTTTCTGACTTCCTGTTCTGCCACATCTCCATCCAGCCAGAGGAAGTTCTGTGTTTTTAAGGGCTTGTATTTTCAGAGTGGGCCCACTTAGATACTCCAGGATACTCTCCCTATCTTAAGGTCCATAACTGTAACCACATCTGCAAAGTCCCTTTTGGGTAACATTTTCACAGGTTCCAGGGATTAGTGCATAGACATCTTTGGGGGGACTACTGGGAAACACTAAAGGCTGCTGAGGAGGAGAGTGATTTGATATTCAACAACCAATATTTATGCAGCACTTTTTAAGTTCCAGACTCTTTTAGAGGTGCTAGGTATGATTGGAATCATACCCACCAAGAAAATCTCTTGTACAACCCCCTAGATCAGAAGGAGGTATAAGCACCTGTTTATAATTAAACTTGTGTCCAGTTCCAAGAACGCACACACACACGTGCACACGTACACACACACACACACAGAGACATGGGAACAGAGATGGAATGCATTCAATTTCCTGAAGGGTCTTTGGCTGCATTCTCACGGGCACTGGCACCTGGCAAGTATGTAATGCCAAGCAGATGATATTACTGAAAGCATGGGGTATTCATGTCTAGTTACTAATAATTGCATTTGTGATGATAATAATGTTGATGACAGCATAGAAAATGGTGATTGCAATCATCATTAGGATAATAAGTTGAAGGATGCTATTAGGTCCACAGATCAATGGGAAGGAAAATAATGAAACTGGGCCTCGGAATTGGATGACTGCCTGGAATGTATGCAAGAAACCAAGATGTGTGGGGATGTAAAGGTGGAGGCTACCAGCCTTGACCGTGAAGCCTGACTGAAGGAGGATTTTGACACAAAGAGATGTTGTCCAGGATTTCTGAGAAAGGCAAGATGCTAGCAGACAGATTGGTCTGGAATCCAAGGGTAACTGATAAAATACTGGAAATTCCTGTCAGTTAGTAAAGACACATCTGGTCCAGATTGCACCCTTAAACTCTTAGAGTGTGCCCCTCTCCATGGCCTTACGCACTCGTATGTTCTGCAGGAGGAAAAACAGAGAGAAAGAGACCGAGGGACAGAAACAGACTGACACTAAGTTCATAGGAAAAGGTTGGCAGCCTCCAGGACCTTTCCTAATGCTACAACAACTTCTGACCCTCTGCCCTATTTGATAAGCTTTCTCATAACAGCACCTCATAAAGAGAAATTGTTAATCTACTGATCGGAACATCACAGCACGAGTGGGCAGGGTCATTGTGAATGTGATTCTGGCTTCCACATTCTGCCTCTCTGTAGCTGAGTGTCTGTTGATCTGGGTGGTCAGCATATTAACATCCTCTCTCCTGCCTTGCAGCTCCTCAAGGATACTAACTCCAGCATCCATCTTTCTCTCTGCAACTCTCTCTTGTAACCCATGAGTTGGCAGCTGTAAACTCTGATTCCCAGGAGTTTCTGAGTCCCAAGAGGCCCAGATGTCCTGCTCTTTCTTTTCAAAATTGTGCTTGCTGTGCCATGTAACTAGTAATAACAGCCACATATCTAGTTAATAACATCCACAAATGAGATTTGGCTTAAAGGGAGGGTAAGAGGCTGCATTGCTCAGGTCTAAAGTCTCAACTGAGGGATTCAGCGCAACTTCAGCAGAGAACCTTGAGCGGAGGGAGTGAGCCTAGGCCAGCTAACACTGAACTAGATTTTGACTCATTTGCTGTTCCTCCTGTGTTTTTAGCTGCCTTAGGAACCTGGAATGGGAAGAGTAGGGGTGGAGGTGGTGGTGATTGTCAAGACAGGATTAGGGCATTCCAGAGCCCTCTAGCAAGTTATCATCAAAATTCCACCCTAATCTCTAACAGATTGATATGTTTATTTTGGGGAATGAAACTGTCATTAATAAATTTCTTTAAAAAAAGAATCAGCATTCTGCATGTACTGTGCTTCTATACTTCCTAAGTTCTCTCACAGCTAAAGACACTCAAAAAGGATAAACAATAACAGCAATAATAAAAAAAATAATGCTAAATATAGAAAACCCAAGCCTTACATGGCTTATAAAGTCCCACATGCTTTAGTCTCTGTTGGCCACCTTGACACTGCTTCCCACCATCCTTGTCCCCCCAGTTCGACTCACTCAGCCGTCGCCACACTGGCCTTTTTTCCATGGTCAAACACATTGAGCAAGCTCCAGCCTCTGGTCCTCCACCACCTGAGCGCTCACCTGAGCCGCAGCAAGGCGGGCTGCCCCACGCCACTCACGCCCCTGCTCAGTGGCTCCCCTAGCGGCGCCCTCCCTGCACAGCACTCTGCTGTACCCCGCACCCCATTTCCTTGCTTAATCTTCCCCCATGGCACTCATCCCCATCAGCCCCTGCTCAGTGGCTCCCCTAGCGGCGCCCTCCCTGCACAGCATTCTGCTGTACCCCGCACCCCATTTCCTTGCTTAATCTTCCCCCATGGCACTCATCCCCATCAGACATAAATATCTCCGACCATCTCAAATATTTAATCGTCCATTTCTCTCGCTAGATTGGAAGCTCTGCAAGGTCTGTTTCATTTACTGCTCTATCCAGCACTTAGAACAGTGCAGGCATCCAGCAGCAGGTGCTCAGCAAACACCTCTGAATGAACAAATGCCTATTTTTGCACATGTCAGAGATGAGACTCAGGGAGGCAGAGCGAAACTGCTTTAACTTCCACTCTGGTCATTGTATCAGCTGGGACCCAAACCCAGGCCGACGCCATTCACGCTGCACCTAGTGGCTGCTGGTAACTCGAGGTGACTCACGTTCTAACATGCAGAGCAAGGGCCTCTTGGCTGGCTTCGGGCTTTGCTTGTGGTGTGCAGTTGCTCTTGTTTTTCATCTTCCTGTGTCTTCTGCACATCAGTCTGCAGCATCTGTCAGTGAAGCCCATGGGCCCCTGCCCTTCCTTCCCCTCGTCGCCTCTTCCAACTGCCCCGCTGCTGGCAAACACTTGGCAGGCAGCCCAAGGCCTGCAGCCGGCAAGAACTGTTTCCTGCCCACTTCCCAGCACAGGCTGTATTTTTAGTTCTTTGGTCTGGGGGAATCAGTGACTTCCTTGGCTGGCATCTCTGGGCTGAGCTCTTTTCCACCAGTTTAGACTCACCTTGAAGACAAAAGAGGCTTTGAAAGTCTGCACACTCACTCAGCGTCCCATTCCAGACAAGGAAATCTCGCTCAGGAGCAGCACCCGAGCCACTGGGTCAGGGTGTGCCACCCAGCCAAATGGCCTGTCTGCCAGGCTGAGCACCCAGTTGCTGTGCACAGATGCAAAGGCACCTCCCACCCACCAGAATATCATGATATTCCTGTGTGTGTGTGTGTGTGTGTGTGTGAATGTTGAGTGAGAGACTGTGCATGTGTGTGCGTGTGTGCATGTGACTATTGAGGGGGGATGTGTATGCAAGCAGGACAGGGAGAGATAAATATGTAAAAACATGTCAAAAGAAATACAAAAACATAGGAAAAATAAAATAATCAAACCTACATTCCTAAATGTTAAAGTAATGGAATATTCAAAATTAGGTGGGGTTCACCACATTTTACAAAAAATATCAACAGCAGTGATTTGCAGTTTACAAAGTGTTTGGAATAACATACTGGTTTTCAGAATCAGACCACATGAGTTTGAATCTGAGCTTGACCCCTTACTTGCTGTACAACTTTAGGCAAGATAGTCAGCCTTTCTATGCCTCAGGCTATCATCTGTAAAATGAGGCCAACAATGGTGCCTTCTTAGTGCACTTGTGAGCATTAAATAAATTAATCTACTTAAAAGCACTTAGAAAGGTGTCTAGGTAAAAATAAGCATGTAATGAATGTTGGCTCTCATGGTTATGCTATTTAATTCGATCATCACAATAACTCTTTTTTTGTTAATCTTTTGTTTTCTTTTTCTTTTTTAATTAATTTATTTTTAATTGGCACATATTGATGGTACATATTTATGGGATACAGATTTATATTTTAATACAAGTATGTAATGTGTGATGATCAAATCAGAGTCATTAGCATACTCATCATCGCAAAAATTTATCACGTCTTTGTGATGAGAGCATTTGAGCTCCTCTGGCCATTTGAGAACATGCAATAAACTATTGTTAATTACAGATGCCCAGCACCACTGTAGACCCCTAGAACTCCTACCTAACTGTACTTTTGTATCTGTTGACCAACCAAAGGGAGGGTCTCCCTACCTGCTTCCTTCCTTCCCAGCCTCTAGTAACCACAATTCTACTTTCTACTTCTATAAGCTCAACTTTGTCTTAGCTTCCACATGAGTGAGAACATGTGGTATTTATCTTTCTGTTCCGGGCTATTTCACTTAACATAATGTCTTCTATGCTCATCCATGTGCCATAAATGACAGGATTTCATTCTTTTTCATGGCTGAGTAGTATTTCAATGTGTATATCTACCACATTTTCTATATCCATTCATCTGTCGATGGACACTTAGATTGATTCTATAACTTGGTTATTGTGAGTAGTGGTACAATAGACATGGGGGCACAGATATCTCTTTGGTATGCTAATTTCCATTCCGTTGGTTATATACCCAGCAGTGTGATTGATGAATCATATGATAGTTCTATATTTAGTTTTTGTTTTTTTTTTTTTTGTCTTTTTCCGTGTCTGGCAATGGATTGCAACCCTCAGTGTCGCCCCCGTACCGGACCGGGACCGGCAACGGGATCGCAACCCTCGGTGTTGCTCCCGCGCCTCGCTCAGCCAGTGAGCGGGAACCGGTCTGTATGTGGGATCCGAACCCTCGGCGGGAGCGCCACCGCGCTTCCCAAGCGGCGCACTATAGCAGTGCGCCACCGGGCCGGCCCCTATATTTAGTTTTTTGAGGAACCTCCATATGATTTTCCATAGTGGCCGTACTAGTTTACATTCCCACCAACCCTGTATAAGGGTTCCTTTATCATCACAATAACTTCTTGATACAAAAGTAGGTATCAGCCTCTTCATTAGTTGATGAGAAAATTAAGAAGCAGACTGAGCACAAATGACTTGACCAAGACCACACAGCTACTGACACAAAGTTAGGACTTGATCTCAGCCCTGTCTGACTCTGTATTCATCATTAATTCATTCACTTCACTAATTCTTATTGAACAGCTACTCTACCAGGGAGAGGGACTGTTGACATGGCAGTGACAGTAACAGACAAAAATCCCTGTCCTCGTGGAGTTTATGTTCCAGTGAGGGAGACAGAACATTAATAATAAATAATATGTCAGGAGAAATAAAAGAAATCCAAGTAAGAGGACAGAGTGCCAGGAGGTGAGTGCTATGTCAAATAAGGGGGTCAGGAGAAGGTGACATTTGATCAGTGATATGAACAAAGCAAGGGAGCAAACCATACTAATATGGGGGAGGGCTTTGCAGGCAAAGAGACCAGCATGTCCAAAGGTCCTGAGGCTAGAGGACAGCTGCAGACCATAAGGAACAGCAAGGAAGCCAGTGTGGCTGGAACAGGGCTAGTGAAGGGGTGAGGGGAGGAGATAAGTTCAGACAGGGAACCACGGACCAAATTGCAGTAAGGATTTGGAATTTTATTCTGCATGAGATGGTAAAATGTTAGCACCATCACCATCCTCATCACCAAGATCATCATCTTCATCAGTAACAATGAAGATAATGATGAAGATGATTACTCATCATCATCACTGTCATCACACTTGGCAAAGTAAAAATTCAGGGAGTCACATTTGAGAAAAATCACCAGTACATGTGTAATTCTGATTTCTAAATGGCAAAATGTTGTTTCCAAAAGCCTAGACGTACATTTATTAGGGGTTAAGGTGGGGTTCTGGTGGCTGGCAGCCAGAGGACCCTCGCATGCCCTAATTTTGTCAGTCACCCTTTTCTGCTCAGGGTTCCCAAAGAGCTGTACCTACAAGAAACAACAGCACCTGAGAATCAAAGGAAAACATCCTTTGTCCTTTCCCTATATACCAGGAAAAACTTCAAGAGTGGTGAGAACTTTTGATAATGTCCTAAGACAGGAAGGATGTTTATCAACGGAGAGGAGCCTTAAAGAGTACCAGAATGGGGCCGGCCCAGTGGCGCACTGGATAGTGCGCCACTTGGGAAGCGCGGCGGCGCTCCCACCCGAGGGTTCGGATCCCACATACAGACCGGTTCCCGCTCACT
>NW_007727861.1:312308-345611 GCF_000696425.1 Galeopterus variegatus | reverse complement strand
AAAAAAAAAAAAAAAAAAAAAAAAAAAAAAAAAAAAGAGTATCAGAATGGCAGGACCACGGAGGCATCGCCTCTCCCTATCTCCAGAGCTTTTATAAGGTTGAGAGACCTAGGAGCAAATTTTGCTACCTGCAAGAAGTTTTTGCTGCCTGCACTGCAGAGGGCAAATGTTCAGAGATTTGAAGACCATGGCTCAGCCACAAAGAAAAGAACAATGATTAATGTCCCCTTGACATCTGCTTCTCCTCATTGCCGAGCTGGGCTCCACATGTTTAAACCATTGTGCCGAATGTTCAGAATGTGTGTGAAAAGTCTTCCCGCAGCTCTCCCGACGGACGGGTTCTGGATTCTTAGAGGTTGGATATGGAAGTGAAGCGTTGCGAGGCAGTCACGCTGCATAGTTAGCGTCACAGGCGGGTGAGAAACTGAGCGGAAAGTGAGGCCGGAGCGCTGGGAGGAGGGGCTGTGTTGGGAGAGACGAGGCTACAGAGGTAGCTGGAGCTGGACCATGTGGATTCTAACCCTGCAGGCTATGGTGAGAGGAGACACTGAAGGAGCTTAAGCAGGGCCGATGTAATTACATTTCTGTAGTTTTTTCTTTTTTTTTTCCAAATTGAAAATTGAAAGTTATAGTGTGATGACAGGAACATCTCATCCATTATGGTTCTGAGAAATCCAAATGGGGGCCTACTTTAACACATTTTTTTTTTCATTTTGAAGGCCCCAAAAGAGGCATTCAGTCTTCCTTTTCTGTTCTTGTTGCTACCCATAGTGTGGACCATGCCTTCTTGTTCCAGAACTGCCATCTCCCTGTGTCTCCTCCACTCACCATTTGATCCAATCTGTACATCTAGGGAACAGCCCTACACCCCCAGATGTAGATCTGCCACTTCCTACCACTGGGGCCTCCAGAAATGTGGCCACGTTTGAACCCCAAACACAGAGAGTCTGTTGTTGCCATTGCTGCTCTGGCTGAGCACCAGGCACTTTGGAAAGGCCAGCAGGTGCAGCACTGAGGGTGATAAATGCTGTGAAAATCAATGAGGCAGGTAAAGCGATAGAGCGATGGAGAGGCTTGTGTGTGTAGGGGGGTCTTTTCAGAGAGGGTGGCCAAGCATTTTTGAGAAGGTGGCTGCTGTGGATTGGATGTCCCCCAAACTCACTGAGGAATGCTCCCCACTGTGACAGTATTAAGAGGGTAGGAAATCCTATTGTGAAAGGTGGGGCCTTGAAGAGGTGATTAGATTGTGAGGACCATGCCTAATGAATGGATTAATCCATATGATGGTTTAATGGTGGTCATGGGTGTGGGTCTGTTGGCTTTCAAAGGGGGAGAGCACGAGAAGCTCTCTCTCTTACTCCTGCTACAATGTGACATCCTGCGTCACCACCAAAGAAGACCCTCACCAGATGTGTTCCCTGGACTTTGGACTTCCCAGTCTCCAAAAGTGTAAGCAATAAATGCTATGTCTTTATAAATTACCTGGTTCCAGGTATTTTGTTATAAGCAACAGAAACAGACTAACATCATGACATTTGAGCAAAGAACCTGCATACAGTGAGGGCACAAGCCACGTGACCACTGGGGGAGGAGCGTTCCTGGCATAAGGAGCAGCAAGGGTAGAGACCCTGAGGTGGGTGTGTGCACTTGATTTTTTTGAGTTTTTTTCTCATCATGATAAAACACACTCAACATAGAACTTACCATTTTAATCCATTTCTAGTGTAGAATTTAGTGGCACTAAGTACATTCGTGTTGTTTGCAACCATCACCACCATCCATCTCCAGAACTTCTTCATCATCCCCAACAGAAACCCTTAACCTTTGAACAGTAACTCCCCTCCCTTCCCCCCAGCCCTTAGCATCATCTATTCTACTTTGTGTCCCTATGGATGTGACCACTCTAGCTAGGTACCTTGTGTAGCTAGAATCATACAATACTTGCCCTTTTTTGTCTGGCTTATTTTACTTAGTATAATATTTTCAAGGTCCATCTATGTGGTGGCATGTTTCATAATTACCCTTTTTCAAGGCTGAATAATATTCCATGATAGGGGCTTCCAGTCAAGATGGCGGAATAGATGGTCCCCAGCATCACTCTCTCCCATAAACCAACCAATTTACAACTATAAAAAAGCAACAACAACCAAACTGGGGCTGCTAGAGCTCAGGGGCAGAGGATGAGAGACCTATGGAGTGCATGAAAGCAGGAGAAGCCATGTTGAGAGAAAGAAAACCTGCTCTGACCATTTCGAGCCCCAGCTGCATCCAGGCTGGAGCTGCTGAGCACATGGAGCAGGAGCCGGCAAAAGCTGCAGCTGTGCCCTTTGGATGAAGTTGCTTTGAGGTGGAGTGGGAGAAAGGGCCTTGGTGGCCCCCAGGCCAGCAAGACCACTAGTAGGGTTCCTGTGGGCCCACATAGGAGCAAGGAGCCACAACAACTGGAAAAAAGGAGCCACTCAGAGGCTGGTGAGTCATTGCGAGGGACCAGTGCATGGCTCATCCCATGGGAAGTGTTTGCAGCATGGGCAGTGGGGGAGATGGGCCCACCAGGAGAACACTGGGGCTCAGCAAGGGCAGCTGATCTGCACCCCATAAGTGAAGGATCACTCAGAGGAGACTGGTCAGGAATATAGAATTGCATGGGGTGCAGTTTGATGAAAAGACTCAGGCTCAGATCAGTTTCTACACAACCCAGGTGCACTGGATCTCTCCAGACCCAGAAGTACCTATAAAGTTAAACATTAAAACCTGAGCTGCACAAAAATCCTTGCCTAGGGAATCAGCTGCAAAGCAGAAATTTAGCTCAAGCACAGAGCTCAAGTACGGGTCCCCACAGGAAGTTCCCCCATTTTAGAAGTAAGCAAAAGGCAACAAATTAGTTCCAGTGCAGAGTTTAAATGGTGGGAACAGCAAATAATCCAACATAGAAATGAAAGAAAAAACAAAGTACCTGCAACCAGAGACAAAGTTTCATATTAACTAGTAAAGGACTCAATTCACCAAAGAACACCTATAATACCTAGAAGGACCAGAAGTCCCCTGGGCTACCAAGCCAGAAAGGGGGGAGGGCCAGGGGCCTCAGCAATGCCCCCTGACACCTGCAACTAATCCTGAGGGGGTGGGGCCTTTGGCCTCGGCCACGCCCCCTTGACACATGCAGCCAGCCCAGCACCAACCACCCAGCCGCTGCAAGAAGCACCCGGGCTCTCCTGAGCCAGAGCAGTGGGGGCCTTGGCCATGCCCCTCTGACACCCACTGCCAGCCAGCAGCTAACAATGAACCTCAGCAGGAAGCGCCCTGGGCTCTCCCAAGCCAGGGTGGTGGGGGGTAGCTGAGGGCCTCAGCCATGCCCCCCAACATGTGCAGCCAGCCCAGTGATGACCTCCAAGCTGCAGCAAGAAGGGCCCTAGGTTCCCAAGCTGGGACAGTGCAGGGGTGAGGGCTTTTGCCACACCCACCTGACATCTGCACTCAGCCTGGCAATGACCAGGCCACCACTGGAAGCCCCTGGTCTCCCCTGTGGGAATGAGGGGGTGCCACAGGCCTCAATCCCACCCCTCCTCCTTCTTTCTTCTTCCATCCCATTTCCTTCCCCTTTCACCTCTCCCCCTCCCTCCCAACTGTTCTGCAACAACATCCTGGAATGTAAAAAATAATATTAATAAAATTACATTTTCTTTTCTTTTTTTTTTTTTTTAAAGATGACCGGTAAGTGGATCTTAACCCTTGACTTGGTGTTGTCAGCACCACGCTCAGCCAGTGAGCGAACCAGCCATCCCTGTATGGGATCCGAACCCGGGGCCTTGGTGTTATCAGCACCACACTCTCCCGAGTGAGCCACGGGCCGGCCCAAAATTACATTTTCTTTTAAAAAAAATAAATTCCATGGTAGGGATATAACAGGGTACTTGAAAAGGTTCAAGGAAAAATAGAATTAAAAGATAATGTGGGCCGAGCCCGTGGCGCACCCGGGAGAGTGCGGTGCTGGGGGCGCAGCAGTGCTCCCACTGCGGGTTCGGATCCTATATAGGGATGGCCTGTGCAGGTGCGCTCACTGGTTGAGCCTGGTGCGGCCGGTCTCAAAAAGGACAAAAAAAAAAAAAAAAGATAATGTGAATCCTTTCATGAACTTTTTGAAGTACTGTCCTATTACATTGTGTTCATCCATTCATCTGCTGATGTAATTTGGGTTCTTTCCACATTTTGGCTGTTGTGAATAGTGCTGTTGTGAACATGGGTGTGTAAATATCTGTTCTAATCCTTGCTTTCAGTTCCTTGGGGTGTATACCCAGGAGTGGAATTACTGGATCATAAAGTAGTTCTATGTTTAAGTTTTTGAGGAAGCACCACACTGTTTTTCTCAGCAGCTGCATCATTTTACATTCCCACCAGCAGTGCACGAGGGTTTTAATGTCTCTAATTCTCACTAATAGTTATTTTCTGTTCCTTGATTTTAAGGAACAGCAAGAAGGCCAGTGGCTGGATCAGAGTGAGCCATGAAGAAAGGACCAGGAACAAGATCAGAGAAGTCTAATCACAAAGGACCGTTAGGCCATGGGAAGGGCTTTGGCTATTACTTGGAGTGAGACTAGCAGCTTTTGGAGAGATGTGAGCCATGGAGGGTCATAATCTGATTTACAATAAGGAAGTTAAACCTAATGCTTCCAACTCCAGAAGCATGAGGGCTCCGCGACCAGCACAAGCCTCCTTTCTCCTAAGCTGCCAAAGGGTTAAGTAAATGCAAACACAGGGAAATTCAGTGAAAGGAGATACTTCCTTTCCTGGCTGACACACCTGACTCAGGAAGCAGACTCGATGCTCTCTGGGAATGAGAGCCCTGGTGGACTTGTGCTCCAATAAGAAAATGAACGTCACCTGGACACAGGATGGCTTAGCACTTCCCATGCTAGTTTCAGAGAGCTACCGAACAGCCTAAGGCCCCATCTGTTTTCAATCTTGTTAAAGGGCCTTATGTGCTGGCGCCTATTTAACATAATGCACACATGAAACTTCTAAAACAGAGAAGAAAGGCCCATGCTTTCCCTGCCGGCACAGCTTACGTGTTTATTTTGGATCAAGCTTTGGGAGTTCTGAGACAAGACACAGCTAATTTCTCTTCCTGGGGTTGATTTGCAAGTCCCCATAGGCTTTTGCTCCAAGCGTTTAAGGCAGCTTGGTATGAACTGGTCACCCCTCCAAAAGTCTACTGTGAAATATCTCCAAATTAAGACTGGGCTCAGGCAAGGCGGGAGCCCAAGGGCCACTTTCCTTCTTGCAGATACGTTGTTTTCCCAATTCCTTTTCCCTTGATAGGGACTCATGTTTCTAAAGGCTGAGTTCCTCTTCTTCCCAGATGTTCATTTTCTTCCCAAGGGGCCACAGTAGTTCCAAGACAGCAAGACCCAGATAGGGCTTAGAGCCAACCTGAACCTAATGCCCAAAGGGGGACTGCAAGGAACAGTGTGTTGGGGCAAAGGGCACACCTGTGGTCAACGCATTTCATATCGAGAAGCAAAGGCCAGGAGCTTTGTCTGTCCACCTTCCAGGGAGCACAGACCCTCTGCACTGCTGAACCCATCACACACTTCACTCACAACAGTGCCCGCACGCCCATGTCCAGACAGCTGTAGCGGATCATTTCTGACCTCGCAGACTCAGAGAAAACACCTCATAAATGTAGACACACTTCCACAACCTCATCAACAGCAGCCCCACGCAGCTGAGGAACTTTGTAACTTCCCCACTCCCAGAGCAAGGGAAGTGCAAACAGGGTACAGGAGAAGCAGGATGGGTGTGACAGCAGTGGCCTAGCCATGCCGGCTCATGTCACCTTCTGCACTGTCATACTTGCTTTGACTCTAAGGACCCAGGTGATGTTGTTTTCACTTGGTAAAAATGTCCAGTGGTAGTGGTGGCAACAGCTGTCCCAGTGAAACAGCAGTAGGAGAAGCCGTGGTTGCAGTCTTCAGGGGTAGAAACAAAGTCGTGACACTATTAAGAGCACTATTAGTAGTAACAGCACTAGATGTGGTAGGTGTATGACTACCATTGGCAGTGACCAGGGCAATATAAAAATTATATATATTATATTTGTAACTTAATATTATATTTATATTAGGATTAAAATTTATAATAGTTTTTTTTGGCACTCACTATGTGTCAGGTACTGTTCTAAGGGCTTTGCCTGTATTAACTCCATTAATCCTGACAGTGACCAGTGAGATGGGTCCTCCATCCCTACTTCAGATGGGGCACTCTAAGGCACGATGAGAGTAAATATATTTCAGGAGGTCGCACAGCTGGGAGGTGACAGACAAAGAACGCAACACAAGCGATCTGACTTTCGGGTCTCTGCTCTCAACAATTCCACTGGGCTCCTTCTAACACCTGGCATGGCCGAAGTCAATGGAAGCAGCAGGATAGGAGGCAGAGGGAGAATTGTGCAAGAGAATCACTCCTGAAGAGGCAGCCTAAGGAGGGGCCTCGGGCATTTTTTTTTGAGGCTCAGAGAGTTCAGGGTCTTCCAGCTATGCATCAAAAAGCAGTAATTTCTATTCTTTAATCTGCTTAAATGTTGGGATTTGCATAACATTGAATTGGAAACAAAAGAGTTCTTCTCTTTTGAAAGACTGCTAAAAAAGCAGCAGTATGGTGAGGCTTTGGAGTTAGGTATAGGAACCCTGTCTTTTATTTTCTGGATTCTGATGCTTTAACACCTGCGGCCTTGCTGACCCTGCCCAGACTGCCCTTCCTAGGTTAGCCAGTTCCTGGAGACACCAAACTTGCCTGGAGTGTGCCTTCCAAATGCAAACCAACCATTCCAGAGCCCGTGCTCCCGACCTCCTCCTCTATGGAGCTCTCGCACTCCAGGCCACTGTCCACCTGCCCTAAGGACTCCAGGGCCAGGCACCAGACAACTCGGGACAGCCCCTACTCTCCAGAGCCGGCTGGAATTATTCAAACTCACCAACCCTAAACCTGTTCACCCTGCCTTGCTCGTTCCTCCCTGAAGCCATAATAAAGGCTCTTGCCCACAGTTCCCCCTCATCCCCTCTGCCCCCTGACCAGCCCCGGTGGTTCCCCCTGTCCCCTTCCCCCACATCCATGTGGCCAGCTGTGCTTCCTGCTTCTAGGGGACAGTGAGTATAGAAACTTCTTCCTTCGTGACAGTCCTCTGCACGTCTGCATATCTTGCCGTGCCCAACTAAAACAAATCCTGGCTACCTTTCAAATAACAGGCTCTGACCAGCACCCCCAGTGCTCCTCAGGATTTCGACAGGCTCTGGGCCTCTGCTGGGCTACTGGGTCCTGGGCCAAGGTGCACATTTACTGGAGTGATGTCGTGTCACAAAGAGGCATGGGGTCAGATAGACCTGGGCTTCAATTCCATCTCTGGAACTTCTTAGCTGTGGGATCTTGGGGGAATCAGAGGAACTTCTGGCTCAGTGGCTCTTCCTATACTCATGGGAGAGAAAGTCCTTCCCTGTCTCTGTCCTGAGGCTGCTGACAGAGACTGCAAGGCAGTGTGAAGGACGAGTTCCTTCGGAGTGAAGCCCACAGCACTGTAAACTGGATTACTCCTGCCTTTAGAAAACCACAGGGCTCCCTGCACAAGTAGTGTGGTCTGAGTCGTTCAGTCTAGAACAGGGTTTCTCAGCCTTGGCACTATTGACATGTTGTGCCAGGTAATTCTTTGTTGTGGGAGGCCGACTTGTAGGATGTTTGGCTGTGTCCATGGCCTCTACCCACAGATGTCAGTAGCACTCACCTGTTGTGACAACCAAAAATGTTTCCAGGCATTGCCAAATGTCCCCTAGGAGCAAAATTGCCCCTGGTTGGAAACTACTGATACAGAAGAGATGACTTAGGCTAAGCTACTAAGCTAAGACTTTCTCCCTCCTTCCAGCCTCTCTCTCTCCCTCCTCCTCCTCCTTCCAAAGTTGCTCAATGGTTTTCAACGCCAGGTACCTCTGTGGAAGAGCAGGGCTTTAAGGAGTGCAGTTGAAAAACAGTAGCTTTAGAAGACAACTCTAGGTTAGAGTTCCCCAGAATAGAATCCAGAGTTTTCTAAGCTAAGACTTTCTCCCTCCTTCCAGCCTCTCTCTCTCCCTCCTCTTCCTCCTTCCAAAGTTGCTCAATGGTTTTCAACGCCAGGTACCTCTGTGGAAGAGCAGGGCTTTAAGGAGTGCAGTTGGAAAACAGTAGCTTTAGAAGACAACTCTAGGTTAGAGTTCCCCAGAATAGAATCCAGAGTTTTATTGTCAGGGGGTTTTGGTTTCATTCCCACCATATGTTTAACAACTGAGCTCATCTGTCCAGGAGCAAACCACCTTATCCATAATTCACCATACTTTCTAAGTAGGCTTGTATCAAACCCACAGAATGTGAGAACCAGAAGTTCCTTTAGGGTCACCAGTGGGTTGCATCCTGCTGACAGCTCAGGTTGCTTTGTGGAGAAAGCCACGAGGCAGGCCCTCAGCTCCACTGGGACAGGGTCCTTCAGTGAGTGGCTTGTCTGCCAGGCCAGTACAGGGCACGAGCTCTGTGCGCTTGCCAGATCCTCCTTCCACAAACCAGGCAACCTCGGTCCAGAATCCCCTCAGACTGAACTAAATGGACCAAGTTCTTACAATGCACCAAACACAGTGGCAGTGATACTACTGTCTCCATGCTGTGAGTAAAGAAACTGAAGCCCAGAACCTCGAGTCCCTTGCCCAAAGTCCCTTAGGTAATAAGAGGCAGAGGCGGCTTGTCCATCTGATCCCGAGGCACAGCTCACCCAACCATTTCAAAATATGTCTCCTATCTACGAAGGCAACAAAACATTTTCCTCTACACAAGTAAAATATTATAGAGTGGTGATAAGGATTAGTGCGAATGAATTTGTTTACTACAGAATCTCCATGTAATTTACTATTAAATATGTGCACAGGGAAGTTAAGGTAAGGGTTGGAAGAAACCAAAAGCCACACAGAACACGCATGGTGGGGACAGCAGATGCATATCTCAGGAAGGAGGGTGAGTTGGCAGTGGCAGTCAGGAGAAAAGAGTGTGTTACAGCACGGGCTGCTTGGCAGCCAGACAGACAAGTTCAAATCCCGGTTCTGCTGATGATAAGCTGCATCGCTGGACCACTCTGAACCATAGTTTCTTCATCTGTAGACTCACAAGGTCACTTGTGACAAGGTCACAGATGACTCACAAAGTCACTGCGAGGATAAAATTGGGTTGTACATATTAAAATCTTGACAGAGTGTCTCTCTTTGTATATACCTCACAAGGTCACTTGTGACAAGGTCACAG
The DNA here is from genome assembly GCF_000696425.1 of Galeopterus variegatus. NCBI lineage: Eukaryota > Metazoa > Chordata > Mammalia > Dermoptera > Cynocephalidae > Galeopterus > Galeopterus variegatus. The sequence continues at coordinate 336,305 of NW_007727861.1, read as the reverse complement.
ATGACTCACAAAGTCACCGCGAGGATAAAATTGGGTTGTACATATTAAAATCTTGACAGAGTGTCTCTCACAAAGTCACCGCGAGGATAAAATTGGGTTGTACATATTAAAATCTTGACAGAGTGTCTCTCTTTGTATATACATGTATATATCAGGGACTTCAAAAACTTCGTGGAAAAATAGAATTGAAGGATAATACGGATCTTTCCATGAACTTTTCTAAGTACCCTCCTATACTTGTATACCTCTATATATCTGTAAATCATCTCAAATGCTTATTATTATCTCTATTATTAGTATTAGGAAATATTAAGTTTCAAGAAGGTGTTTGGGGGAAAGAAAACCTAGTTCTGAACTTATTAGAGACCCCAAAACAGGTGGACGAAGAGATCATCAGGTTCTGGAGAGATGGATAAAGAGAAAAGAACATGGATGGATGGATGGATGAATAGATGGGCGACCAAAGGAATGGTCAGATGGACAGATACTCATTATACAGAAATAACATTTTTGGACATCAAGATACAGAACTTGAGGAAAGCCACTCTAAACAAGAAACCCTCTAAATTAATGATCTGGCTGCTCCGAAATCTCTCATGGGGACCAGTAAGCAGAGACAGGAAAAGAGAGGTGGTGAGAAAGCTAGGCTGGTGCCAGGTTAGGAAGGGCTTTGGTGCTGCCTAAAGACTTTGGCCTTGATCCCATAGACATCGAGGAGCCTGGGCCATGGAGAGCAAAGGCAGCCAGACAGAGACCAAAGTAACTGTACAGAATAAGCAAATTAAGATGAGTAATCAAAATCTGGTTCTGTCCAATGAGTGCGCAGTTTGGGGTTCCTGGCACTTGGCTGGCCCAGCAAGGGGAGGTTCAACCCCTCTGCTTCCCCCGCTTTTCCTGGCAGCCCCAGAGAGGGAGGGTCCGCCTGTCTCTCCCCTGTCTGGACAGAATGCAGGCCAGGAGGGGGCGGGTGAGCAGGTCACTGGTTCAGTTCCATTTTAAACAGGCTGAGGACCCACCCGTAAACTCAGGAGAGGAACCTCAGGGTTGTTGCTTTGGGTGGGAAGGAAGGTTCTGGCAACACAGATAAAGGGAGGCTGTCTGTGGTCCCTGAGAAAATCGATCTGAAAAATGGCTTTAGACCAGAAGAAGCAAGTCTTTTTTTCTGGTCCAGCTGGGCAACAGGTGAGTCAGTAGAAAAATTATGGACTTCAGAGCTATGCAGACATAGGTTATGATCACAATTCTGCCACTAACTAAGCAATTAGCTATTTTACCTCTCTGAACCTCAATGTCCTCATCTGGATAATAATGAGACTTACACCCCAGGAGCTGCTAAAGGATGAAATGTAATAACAGGTGAGAAGCATTGAAGAGCACAGGCTGGCCTTCAATAGTGAGTTTTCCTTCTTTCCTTTAACGTATACTCAGAACTCCCAAAAGGCAACCCTCGATGCCCCATTGGGAGACTCACCTTCGTTTCCCATCTGGTGCTGCCCTCTTTTCATTGCCAAGTTCTCCCCCTTAGAACTCCCAAAGCTAGACTTGGCAGGAGGAGGCAGGGCTGGGTGGTGGTTTGGCTCTCCCATAACCAGCAGCACCACCTTGGGCAGCCCCAGTGCTACTGAAGAGCTGGAGAAGCTGTAGATGCAGGCGTCAGTGGTGTGGGCTCCAGAGCATCTGGGTCCACATCTCAGCTCTGCCAGCTACCAGCTGTGTGGCCTCAGACAGGACACTTAATGTCTCTGAGTCTCACTCAGTTTCATCAATATTTACCTTGTGGGGTTGTGGTGAAATGAAATGAATTTATACAAATAAACTACTTAGGTGGTAACTTGCACATTGTGTAAATGTTAATGTCAAACATTGCTTTACCTGTATTGTAATATGTCATTGCTTTGCCTGTATCATTCCTGTTGGACTAATGCTTTATCTGCAGCATTTACCATGCAAAAGGATACTTGGGCGAGTCTAACTTCTTATAGCAGACCAATCTTTTCTCTGTAGCATATTTCATTTCCCCCTACTTCAGATAAGTTTGAGAAATATTTGTTGAGCACAGATTGTATATCTGGGTACCTGGAGTACCTGTTATGTACCTGGATATGTGACCACTGCCAGCCTCCCCAACCTATGCTAGCTTATCTATGTTAGGAGCTATGAAAGTAAGATGTGCACTGTCTTACTTTCACAGCTCCTAAAACAGTTCGTAAGTGTGGGGTGTGTGTGAGTGCACGTGTGTGCATGTGTGAGAGAGCGAGAGATTATGTGATTAGTATCTGTCCCCACTCCTCCATTACACTTTAAGCTCCATCAGGTAGAAATTACATCTGTTTTTAATCACCATTGTAACCCCAGCCCCTAGCACATAGTAGGCACTCAATGAATATTTGTAGGATGAATAAAGATACTGTCCCTGTTCCCAGTGAGCTCAGAGTCTAGAGGGAGTGGTAAGCAGGTGAACTAGTAATTCCAACGTGCTCTGGTGTCAGGACAGACGTATGCATGAGGTGCTGTGACAGCACAGGTAAGAAGCACCTTGCCTGACCGGGACAGAAGAGGTAGTCAGGGGAAGCAGCACAGAAATAATGCCTGAGCTAAGTCCTGAAGCATTTATGGCAACATTTGGAAAAGGACGTCCCAGGAGGAGAGACTTGCATAAGCAAAGGCATAGGGGTGTGAATACAAGATGGTATTAGGACCTGTTGGGGCTGGGGAACCACAGCAATTGGGTCAGACTAAAGGTTGAGGAGGAGCAAAGGAGATGTCAGCAGATGAGGCAGAAAAGGTGTGCAGGTGCTAGTTCACAGAGGCCTTGCACGTCGAGCTTGAGCACCACGGTACAAGTCTAACGCGCAAGCCAGCCCTTTACACACGAGAATAAAGTCACCACGTCTTCTCTGGATTTTACTTCTCCAGGATATACCTTCCCAGGTAAGATAGCACAAAGGTTAAGAATTATAAACACAGACTCTGGAGTTAGACTGCTGTGGATTGAATGTCCCCCAAAACTCATCGAAGTTTGATCCCACTGTAACAGTGTTAAGAGAATGGGAAATCAGACAATGGCACTGTTAAAAGGGGGTGGCCTTTAAGAGGTGATTGGAACATGAGGACTGCATGCTCATGTATGGATTTATCCATTCACGGAATAATGGGTTAATGGCCTAATGGGTTATCAGGGGTGTAAACTGGTGGCTCATAAGGAGAGCACATGAAAGTGCTCTTGCTCTTCCCGCCATGTGATACTCGACGTTGCCATGGGACTCCATAGAGAGTTCCCACCAAGCAGAAGGCCCTCGCCAGATGTGCTCTCTGGACCATGGACTTCCCAGCCTCCAGAAACTGTAAGAAAAAATTTCTATTTCTTTATAAATTACCCAGCTTTAGGTATTCTGTTATGAATGACAGGAGATGGATTAATACATAGACTGTGAATTCCAGCTCTGCCATTTCTCAGCTGTGTGGCCTTGGGCAAGCCTTAGTTTCCTCATCTGGAGAAAGGGGGAACTCATAGTGTCTACTCATCACAGGGCAGTGATGAGGATTAAATAAACTAACCCATATGAAGAGCTCAGTGTGTGCCTGGCACTTAGTAAATGTGCAATTAGACACTGGCTATTATCATTAGTCCCTTCAGAGCCCAGGCTGCACAGCTGTCATTCATGTGACAACACCATCAGTGGAAATGCTCTCGTGTCACCCTGTAAAGCTCCCTAGACAAGGGATCCAAGACAGGTCCAGTTTAGGTTGAATTCTATTCTAAAGTAAGGAGAGCCTTAGAAAAGCTCCCATGGGATGTTAAAGATGGACATTGTAGGGCAGATCAATTCATTCTTGGATAATGGCCTCTCTTCTTTTTCCCAAGGGACTAGAAAATATGGCCAAACTGGGTATGATCCAAAAGAAGCCATTTCAATGCATGAGTCCTGTTCATGAGTCGGCCTCACTCCGCTCCTCAGGAGACTGCTCAGGGTGGGCCAGGAGATTCCTTAGACAATCTAATAGATTAGTTTCCAGTTTAGCATAACAGCCAGACAGATTTTCGTGGTGAAGTCATCCAAGTCAATTAAAAGGCATTTTCTCCTGCTGTGAGTTCAGAAGTCCCTTCGGTTTGTTCCAGTTTTCTGGGATGTTTCATAATGGGTTCCACCCAGGGTTAATTAATAACCCTTGATTCCTACGGAAATGCAAAGCTCTAACCCAGCGTGTAAGCACATCCGGGCAGGGGCTGCCAGCAGGGCTGGGGTGAGCCCAGTGGGGGCTCTTCTCATCAGGGAATGGGCCAGACCCCAAATGGGAGAGATGAAGGCAGAGCTGGCAGAAAATGTACAGAGTGGCCAAGTGAGAGCTGAAGGTCAAAGCTGGAGGAATGGCACTGAAGGCCATTCCTGGAGTGTTGTAAGAAGAGGCAGAAGTGGGGAGGGAGGGAAAGTGTAAACAGACGGAGGAATCACAAGGCCAGAGATCAGGTGGACTGGAAGCAAGTTGGAATGTGGGGTGTGAAATGGGTCAGAGCAAGTGGTTGGCACTGGCTCACTTTTAAGTGATGCCAGTTCAAATACACCACGTGGGTCTTATTCTGTCCTGTTTTAAGGAAAATAGGTCATCTCTTCTATCCTCAAATACAAGTTACAGGTAGGAAAATGGAGCTAAAATGGATAAAGAACACAGTGGCCATGTGTATTCACTCAACAGATATGAAGTCCTTCCGTGAGTCTCCTGTCCAAGCAGAATCCTCAAGGATAAGGCATCTTTTTCACCAAATTCAGAGCTGAGTTTTTCTGCTCTAGTCCCATGCCACTTCTTCTCAGTCCTTCTTCTAAAACCTAAAACATTTTAGGATGTGCATTCTAAAATGAAAACACAGTCACATCACTGCATGGCTGAAAATGTCCAGTACCCATGTCCCTATGGCCTCTAGGGACAAATTCCAGTTGTATGCCTTGCACAAAGAACCCACCTGAGTAGATCACTCTCCACCTTCTTTTCCAGCTTTATCTCCCACCACCTCTCGTGTACCCTATACTCTGGTCATGTTTCCTGCATGTGACAAGCTGCGATGTAAAACACACTGTAGCTAGAAGGCCTGATGTGCACATTTGCTCACTGACACCTAATTTTCTTCCCCAAACCCCAGATGAGAATCAGCTTCTCTGTGAAGCCTTTCCTAAGAATGCACCCAGGCTAGACGGAGCTCTATGACAGCCCCTGTCACAGTGTATTATAGTCACCAACTTTAATGTCTATCTTTCCACTAGATGAAGAGCTCTTTGAGAGTGGAGGGCTCTGTCATTAAGACCAAGTACAGAGCAGGTGCTCAGTAAGTGCTTCTTAGATGGAGGAGCAGGTTGAGATAAGACAAGATCCATTTATTTTTTATTACACACCCCTCAAGAAGTTAAAGGGCATATTGAGTTTTCCTTCAGAACATCTACTTAATTTCCACTGGAGTCTACATTTATCCATGGTACTAACAGCGGGAAGAGCAGACATTGGTGAGGTGAGGTGGCAGTAAGGAAAGGTAAATTACCAAACACAGCATCTAGAGGCTGAGCATCTAGAGTGCTGGGCTGCCCAGTGCAAGAAGGTGGGCTCCTTTGATCCCCCCCTTCCTTCCCCTAACTGGTGACAGCCAAACCAGGATGCTAGAGTCTCCTGTAACTGAGAAGACAAGGAGCCTAAAGGCACATCCAACTGGCAAAGCAGTTCCTGTTGCATTTAGAGTCAGTGCAGCTCATTCAACTCTGGTCTCAGCATTCCCCCGGGCCCCACTGGTTGGAGCTCTCCTTGGGCTATCAGCTATGGTTCAGCACTTCATTCTAGATTCCTCCCAAGACGAAAGTCTTTCAGAGGTAAATGTGAAAAATATGGACTTCATGACTAGAGGATCAGATTAATTAGTCTTCTATTAAAACTATCAGAAGGGACTGATAGCTTCTTAAAAGGGGAAGACAAAAGATAGGATTAGCAGGTTCAGAAATGTAGTTTGAAAAGCAATACCAGGGGAGATGGGAGCTTGGATCCTCCATGCTTTGGACTCCAGCAATAATTCGATACATGTGCTGGTCCGGTCACTTCCCCTCTCTGAACCTCTAAGCTGTTAAACAAGGGGGTTGGATTAGATGATCTCCAAGGACACTTTCCGGCTCTATCCTTCCTTGACTTTTTCACATTATCCATTCACTTGCACATTCACTCAACAAACATTCATTGAACATCTATTCAGGGCCAGGATCTGTGCTGCCTACTCTCAAGGAAAAGTTAGAAATTTACACAGGCTCCAAATGATTATTGTGCACCAGTGGCAAATGTGATTGGACATGTGTGTAAATAATCAAAACACACATATAAAGTAAACTTTTTACATTTCTTATCCCGCCAACTGCACTGCAAACTTCTTTAGCACATGAATTATATCCTTTCCACTTAAGAATGATCCAAGAGACTGAAACCTAGAAACTACTCAGGCAATATGTGTTCAGTGATGTGAAGGTGATCAAAACACGGCTACTAACAGGTATTAAGCACTTTTTAATATGCCAGGCTCTGCCTGGAGTGCTTCACAAATGGTAGCTTATGTCAATTCCACAGCAATTCGATAATGAGGAAACTCAAGCACAGAGAAGTTAAATTAGTTCTTCAAGGTCACCCAGGAAGTGGCAGAGCCAGGATTCAACCCCGGTTGATCTGGCTCCATTGTCTGAGCTACTATACTCTTCATGCAGTGTAAAGACACATACCTACAACGAAAGACAACAGTGAACATTAACCCCTGGGGGGAAACAAAGAACAAACAGAACTATTAACAGACAAACTATGCAGAAGGAAGCCAGAAATATCAAATGATAAGAGCCATTAGGGTTAGACAGGAGAAGAGGACTCTTTTGCTGGAGGAACACCTCATGTGAATTTGTGACTTATTCAGTAGATCAAGAGTAGGGTAAGATAGGAAGGGACTGTGGGATATGTACTCAAGGAACCTGAACTAAGACGAGAAAAGCAAAAAGCTTTATGAGGACAAATTCAAGACCAGTGTATATTCTGATACATCTATTTTGTTTAAGAGCTAGGACCCTAAAGTCAGCCAGATCTGGGTTCAAATTCCAGTTTCATCACATCTTACTAGCTGTATGACACTATCTGGTCAATTTATTTAACCTCCCCAAGCCTCAGTTTCCTCGGCAACAGACATACTGTGAGGATTAAGTAGTTAACTGCATAGGATGCAATTAACACATGGCACCCAGCATGCAGTACATGTTCAATAAAGATTTGCTACTGTCACCATTATTATTATTATTATTAATTTTAATTTATCAATATAAAGGGTAGTTGATTTTTGTGTCCCTTTACCAATTCCTACTTTTCCTCCCCCCATCCCCCCCCCCGCCATCAACATCATGTCTGTGCACTTGTCTTAACAAGTTCAAGGAATCGTTGTGATTATTGTGTCTTCTTTATTCCCCCTCCCATTTATTTGTTTGTATATTTATTTATTTATTTTTATGAGCTCCCACAAATAAGTGAGAACATGCGGTATTTCTCTTTCTGTGCCTGGCTTATTTCACTTAGTATAATTTTCTCTAAGTCCATCCATGTTGCTGCAAATGGTAGTATTTCTTTCTTTCTTTTTTTATAGCAGAGTAGTATTCCATTGTGTAGATATACCACATTTTCCATTTCCACCCATCCAATGATGGGCATTTAGGCTGGTTTCAACTCTTGGCTATTGTAAATAGAGCTGCAATAAACATGGGAGTAGAGGTATCCCTTCAACATGATGATTTCCATTCCTCTGGGTATACACCCAGCAGTGGAATAGCTGAGTCATATGGTAGATCTATCTGTAATTGTTTGAGGAACCTCCATACCATTTTCCATAAAGGCAGCACCACCTTGCAGTCCCACCAACAGTGTATGAGAGTTCCTTTTTCTCCTCAACCTCGCCAGCATTTGTCATTCTCAGACTTTTGGATATTAGCCATCCTAACTGGCATTAGATGGTGTCTCAAAGTGGTTTTGACTTGTATTTACCAAATGCTGAGTGATGTTGAGCATTTTTTCATGTGCCTGTTGGCCTTTCATATATCTTCCTTTGAGAAATGCCTATTCAGTTCCTTTGCCTATTTTTTAATTGGGTTACTTGGTTTTTTGCTGTTAAGTTGTTTGAGTTCCTTGTATATTCTGGTTATTAATCCTTTGTCAGATGTATATTTTGCAAGTATTTTCTCCCATTCTGTTGGTTGTCTTTTTGCTGTTAATTGTTTCTTTTGCTATGAAGAAGCTTTTCAGTTTCATATAATCCCATTTGTTTATTATTTTCCTTTGATTGCCTGTGCTTTGGGGGTCGTATTCGTAAAGTCTGTACCCAATCCTACTTCCTGGAGTGTTTCCCCTATGTTTTCTTTAAGGAGTTTTATTGTTTCAGGACTTATATTTAATTCTTTAATCTATTTTACCATAACCACTTTTATTGTTTCTCCATTTCCTACAGTCTTCCTAAGTTGGTGTACCTAAAGGTAGACCCTGGAAGCTGATAAACGCACACTAATCAATGCCTTGGTTAAGGAGAGAAACTTGCTCTGCTAATGAGTTACGTTTCAGCTTATACAACCCAGTATCCCACCTGCTTTTTTATTTCCCCAGCTGGTTCTTGGATTTGAAAAGAGAAAGGCCTCCATGGAGACCTGCACACTTTTAAAAATAATACAAAACAGAACATCTGAGGTCAGAGTAAGCCAAGCCAACAAATAAATCTTGCAGGATTGTGTTAACAAAACAAGGCTTAGTGGATCAGAGCAGGTAGAGTTCGGCTGGACTCAGCCCTGCAGAGAAACGCCAAGCTCTGGTGAATTTCAAACACGAAGAGGTCGAATAGGAAGATCAAATCATGGAGTACTTCAGAGCACGGCATCAGTCCCTTGCCTGTAAACAAGAGAGCATTCTTTGCAGGATGGACTGCAGACTGCAGGGGTCATGTGGAATCCTAGAGATCCAGACTGCAAGTCTTGTAGATCATGCATATACCCTCTACGGAGAGTGATTTGGCAATATCTACCAAAATTATAAATGTACTCTCACAGTTGGGCTCTCTGGGAAGCAGACTCTGGAATAGATATTAATCTGGGGAAGGTTCATTAGGGAGTGCTCTGGGAATCACCATCACCATGAGGAAATAAAAAGGAAGGAAGCAGGACTGGGCACAGAGAGAAGCTGGGCTGGCCACAGTCTCAGCAGAAGATTTTGCCAACTCTGAAAAGATCTCTAAAGCTGGGATGGCCCTTTAGAGTTGTCCCAAATTGGGGTGCCTGGGTCAGATCTATATGTCCTGTGCTGGCCAGTCACTGAATGTAAATGCCCCCGGGAAAGAGATGTGACCTTAGGCAAGGCAGGTCTCCTCACCCAAGACACTTCCAAAAGAGGGCTGACAGCCAAGGGCTGTCTTCTGGGAGCACTTCCAGCATCTTTGGGGAAATTCCTTCATTCCTCAGGGTTTATTATAGCACCCACAGTATGCAATATTTTTGGAAAAAGTTGTTTTATTTCTAAGAATGAATCCTACAGATAAACTAACAAAAGCTTGAAATTGCATAGGTTTAGATTTGTCTATAATAGTGAAATTATGGAAAACACATTATGGTATATCATATCTATATGACAGAACCCTAGGCAATTACTAACAAAAATGAGGCATCTCTGCAGGTACTTTCAGGGAACAAACTCCAAGATATACAAGTGAAAAATCAGAGTGCAGGGAAGTATGGAAAATAGAAGGGTATGTGTTGATGCTGAGTGGCTAAAGGGGTGGACTGTACCAGTTACTACCTATTGTCCCTACCTACTGCCCCACACTCATCCTTCTATATTCTCTCCTGCACCATGGAGGATGGAAGACTAAAATCTACACTTCCCAGATTATTTTACCACATGGTTCCAGTTCAATGGGAGGGATTCATGCAGAAACTGAAGTTATGCAGAAGGTAGCAACAATTCTGCTTCTGGTGGTAGCTATAGAAACTTCACCAACAGCAACAGCAGTCAGAGCAGGGGATGGCAGTTCCTGAAGCAGCAGTGGGAGTGCAGGCTTGTGGTTCTTCAGTGACAATAGTGGCAGTTCCCACAGCAGCAATGGCAGTGACAACAGTAAGCAGAGGACTGTAATGGCTCTGGAAAATATGATTTCCCCTTTTGATACATTTGTAACCAATCCTGCTTATTAAATCCCCCTCTGAAATACTTAGAATGGTTTATGTTTTTCTGACCAACTATCATTTATGAAAAGCATATGTGCATGTTTGTTCATTGCATTAAAAACTACTGGAAATTTTCCCAAGGAACTAGTAATAATGGTTAACTACAAGAAAGAGAACTAGATTGGTGGGGGCAGAGTAGAAGGTAGACTTTTCACCAGATATCATTTTATATCTTTTCAAAATTTTTAAAACTATTTGAATACAATATCTTTATCCCCAATACTAAATAAAAGAAAAATTAATAAAGGTCATCTCCTATTAGGTACATGCATTTCCTGCATAGTATTTGGATATCCCAAATTATCCATCCATTTTCTGCTGGAGCATTTCTAGCACAGGAGGCTCCCTACCTACCAAAGGGACATGGCCCATTCATCATCAGTTGGCACAGCTTAATGGTTTCTGCTTATACCAAGTTGACATTCCTCTTCCTGTAGGATTGTACCATCAGCCTGAACTCTAATCCCAGTGAAACCACATAGGTGATGGTTCATCACAGAAAGATGGTTTGAATTTCTCCTCTAGCATTCACTTCTGCTGGTTGTCCAACCTTTCTGAGCCCCAGCTTCTTCATCTGTCAAATGGAGAGGAAGCACCCATCTCAAAGGGCTGTCCCAAGGTTGAAATACAGTTATGTGTGTAAAGTGCTTTAACCAACATATTTTGGTTATTGTTCTTGACATCTGCAACACTGGCAGAAAGACACAGTGGATAAGAGAAGGGCTTTCAAGTCAGACTGGCTGAGATCAAACACAGACTCCTGCCACATAGCTGGGCAACTCTAGACAAGCCCCTTGTTCTTTCTGAGCCTCAATTTCCATAAGTTGGAGGGGATAATAGTGCCTACCTCAACAGTAGAAAGCATTTAGCTTTATCTTGGAAGGAGTCAACATATGGTAGCTAGTACTTTATCAATCACTCGTTCAAATGGTAGTTAGCTGTAAAGGGTAGGCTGGCACCTACCAGAAACCTCTCTTTCTCTGAGCTTAAGATCTGCAGTTCCTTAAAGTGATCCTCTTTCCTCATAGCTCCTCTTCATCCAATCACTCTTCCTAAGGTATTCCAGATTGCTAGTATCCCCTTACAGTGTAGCACTACCACTGGATCTTTCCTGAGAGTGTGACTGAAACAGTGTGTGAGTGTGTGGGGGGTAGGGAAAGTGTATAGACCATTACCTTCCTGCATCCTAAATGCTGGACTTTGATAATGCAGCCTGAAGTGCCATCAGGTTTTTGGGGAGTAACAACCATAACTATAGTTTATTGAGCCCCTCATATGTGCACCAGAAACTATGCTAAGTATTACATTAAGTCATTTAATCCACACAATAACTCTAGAGGGTAGAAATTATCCTCATTTTTCAGACGAGGAAGTTGATGCTTAGAGATGTTATGAGTAGAAGGTCAACATAGCTAAAATATGGTGAGGCTGAGATTCCATCTGTGGTCTGTCTTACTCGGGAGCCACAATCAAAACCTTCACACCATATTTCCTCCCACAAACATTAAGAAAGGTTCAACTCAAATCTTAGGTCTTTTATTTTCTCATGTGATTTTAATAAGTTAGGTCTCCCCAGTCCTGCTCCTTTGTAGCTGAGTTTTTGGAGGAGACCTTATTTTGTGTCCCCACTCAATTCGATTGTATCACATTTAATCCAGCACATTCTCTCTCCCATCCAGCTTCAAGTCACCGGCAAATGTAATTTGATAAGTCACTGTTAAGAAGGAGAAGTAGAACAAAGCCAAGGACAGAGTCCTTTGTCAGACCATTGGACATATTTCTCTCAAGGTATATGTCTATCAGTAATCATTTCCTGATGCGGATGATGTTTGATCTGTTACCAATCCACCAAACTGAATTAACATCCAACATCCACTTCCCTATCTTGTTGACAACTTGTTCTCCAACTATCACATGGCCTTTATGTTCCATACCTCCAGCTAAGGTCCATTCTAAATAAAGGTGTTCCTAGAAAGAATTGTGGACTGAAGGCTGAAGTGGCTATGAGGGAATAAAAACATGGGGTCTGAAGAATTTAAACCTTTTTAAGGGAAAAAGCCCACCTTGGTTTTCAGAAGACATTTATGTTGAGGAAATATGGCAAGGGCAGAAGATGAACAGGTCCCCAACCAACAGCCTTCCCTGGAATCCACACACATCTGCCTAACCCCTCCCCAACTCCAGTGTCACACAGAGCAGGGACACACAGGAGTCACCGGCCTTCACATGGAAATCTGTGGCTTGTCCAGCTTCCTTCACCGGGCTGGGAGCTGCTCAAGGGCAGGGTTCTCACCTCCTCTTGCTTTTCTCTCCATCTGCTGGAGCGAGGCACTGTTGCCCCTCATGCCTGTCCCTCCATGAACACCGGGCAAAGACTGACCATGGTGATTGCTCCCTTCTTTTTCTTTTTCTTTATTAGAGCTCGAGGCTCTATCCCAGCAAATCCTAGCTCACTAATTTCTCAGAACTGCGAGTCTACTTAATATTAATCCATTCATCAACCTCTTTGTTTAGTACCACACAGGGATGACTTGTGCCTGTGGAGAAAAAGACCCTTTGCCTCAAACACAAACAGAGGAGAGTGACATGCCAACCACCCGGCCTGATTCCTGCAGGCCCTGCTGGACGCTGCTGGGAGGCCCCCGCAGTGCCAGCAGGGCATTCTGGGTGACAGAATGCAAAGTGATGCAGTGCCCCCCTGGCCTCCCCAGGGTTTCTTCATTCCTGGCTCTGTGAGAGCCGAGACAAGCAGTTTTGAATTGGGGGGAAGAAGGTGGAGAGGAGGGGCGGAGGCTTCCTCTAGGCCAACCACAACTAACTCATTTGCTCTGTCCAGCAAAACCCAGACAGTGCAATTATCTAGTTAATTTGGCCCTTAGTTGGGAGACAGGCTCCCAAAATGTGAGGCTGGCTCAGACTAAACAGTGGCTTCCATCCTAAGACTTTTCCCAAGTGCTAGAGGATGCATGTGAGATTCCTGGGGGTGCTGCTTATGTGACCCACCCACTGATCCAGGTGGGCAAACACAGGCGATTCAGAACCCGGGATAGGTTTGGGAAAGTGTCTCCAGGGAAAAGTACCCAAATGACCTGCTAATTGGTTTCCTGAATAATTCACCCTCTGGCTTCTATGCAGAGGCATGGCTGAAAATCACAATGACCCTAAATTAATCAAGGTTTTCCAGTCTGATTGTAGCCCTCATAGACTGGCTGAGTGTCCCCAGAGCCTCAGGGTGAGTTATTCTTAGGGTAATTTGCTCTGTGGTCCTGCTCATAGATTTTGTGCCTGCATGTTGGGCCAACGGCAGTGCTGAGATAAAAGGGGAAAATTAAAACATGCCTCTGAGCTTGCCGCAAATGGGATGAGGCAGGGCCAGCTCAGCTGGCAACTGAGCATTTACCAGATGGTTCAGGGAAAACCCAGATTTTTGAGGGGAGATTAAGGAGCAGTGATTTATCACCCTTGGGAACTGACAAGCAGCCGGGAATCTGTGGAATCTATCAGTTATTCATTCTGCAAATATTTCCTTCAGTTCTAGTTTGTGCCAGGCCCTGTGCCACTTAACAGAGTGAGATCCACATAGCCATGGTCATGACCCTCACGCAGATAATCCCACCTGAAGTACATTGTTTAAACTGCAGATAAGGGCTAGGAAGGAAAAGTTGAGGCGTTATAAAAGGGAATAGCCTGGTTTATTCACCTGATTTAGATCAGGTAAAGGCTCAGAGAAGGCGTTTTGAGGAGAGGATTTTAAAGCTGGCACTTTCTAATTGCTTTCTTAGAAAGATCACTCTAGCTCGGGCATGAAGAATAAATTGGAGACGAGTAAAAAAGTGGAGTCACGAGGCAGTTGATGAGGACGATGGGATGTGAACTGGTGGTCCAGCCAAGGGTCTGGGTAATGGGGTGGAGAGAAGTGGACAGACCAGGAAATCGGCATGTGGAGTCCTCAGGAGCTGGTCACTGAATGGGTGCAATGTTGGGGGGCAGAGGCTGTGTCCAGGAGACTGTGCAGGCTCTGGCCAAGGTGGACGGTAGATGACAGTGCTCTCCGTCAAGAGAGGGAATTAGGGAAGAGAAGTAGGTTAGGGGCAGGGAAGACGATGTGTCCTATTTGGCGGTCAACCAAGCTGGACTCCCCACCACTGCACACCCTGCACTTCTGCTCTCCTTGCCTTTACTCACACTGCCTTCCATCCCACGTGCTCTTCCCACCACCGTCACCACTTGCTGAAATCCCATTCATTCTTTGACCCATTTCAAAGACTACTCCCTCCTTGAAGCCACTTCTGACTCCCTCCATCGGTTGTGACCTCTGCTACCCATAGTGCTAAATTTGGACATCTCTCTCCAGCCTCCACCTGTGTTCTGTGAAGACTCCCCCCACCTCCCCTCCTAGACCACGAGGTTTTTTCAAACAGGGCTCTGCTTCTCTAACCTCGTTCCCACATGTTAGCTAGCTAGCATAGTAGAAGCTTGACCGATATTTGTAAAGTAAACAAAAATAACCTGCTCTTTGCCGTGGAAGGAAAACCAGTAGACACTGGATTGACTTGAAAGACACAGGATCAAACTGAAATTCAAACTGTAGATGTTTTAATATGAAGCCAACTGAGTATGATGCTCAGAAGGACTTTCTGTTCCTCTGATACACCAAGCTAATAAAAATGCAGAGTAGAACAGTCATACCCTCCTTTGTACATTTTTATTGTGCTTCTCTCAATTCGTTTTATAGCAGGAACCTTGTCTATCTTATTTACTGTTTACCTTTGATGATGATAAATAGGTAACATTTGCTAAGTGCCCGGTATGTGCCAGACACTATTCTAAGCATTTTTCACAGACTAACTCATTAGATTCTCACAGCAACCCTACAAATGTAGGTTGATGCTATTACTACCCCAATTGTACAGATGAAGAAAGTGAGCTGGAGAGAGCTTAAGTATTGCTCAACCAAGGTCACGAAGTTAGTAAGGGATGGCATTGGGATTTGAACCTAGACTCTGGCTCCAGAGCCCATGCTTTAATGTCTCTGCTAAGGCCAAACACAGTGCTTGGCATAGAGGAGGCCCTTACTGAATAAATGGGAGCAACCTTTAATCTGGAGTCAGGAGACCAAACCTTCTAGTCCTAAATCTGCCGCTGACTTCCTATGAAGCCTTGAGCAAGTCCGTGTTCCTTCCCATATACAATGAGAGACATGGATGTTGATAATTGTGGTAACGACAAGAGCTAGTTTTTTCGATTCTGATCTCTTTTGAAGTTTTAAGTAATTTAATCCCAACAACAGTGATACAAGGAAATCAAGGCACAGAGAAACTAAGTTACCTGCCCAACACCTGGAAAATGAGATAGCTAGGATCAAACCCATTATGCTCCTAAGCTATGCTCCCTAGACCAAATGGTGGCGAGGAGATGCCTTGGGGACTGCAGGTAGCACAGTGGAGCAGAGTTCAGCTCCCCGTGCCTGTCAGAGCAGCTCTTCTTGTCTCTGTTTTATTGAATGAGATCCTGCTCGATGTTTCCTCTGAAGAAAGGCTCTGCTGCTGAAACAAAAAGGTTGAAAACCACTGGACCTAACACTTCTGGAATTTAACCAGACTCCCAGGTGTAAGCTAGGATTTTTGTGGTAATCTTAGATCATTACGGCCACATGAGATGGGACCAAGGTTGCTCCTAGGAATGGCCCCATCCGTGGAAAAGGTCAGGGTGATAGTGCTGAAGACTCAGCTCCCACTTACCTGTTCTACTCGGATCTCAATCTCTCCATTCACCTTCTTTCCATGGAAATACTTTGACCTGTAAAGGAGAGGAAGAAATCT
Source organism: Galeopterus variegatus (assembly GCF_000696425.1). Lineage (NCBI taxonomy): Eukaryota > Metazoa > Chordata > Mammalia > Dermoptera > Cynocephalidae > Galeopterus > Galeopterus variegatus. Next base: position 320,230 of record NW_007727861.1, on the reverse strand, counting down.
ACTGAGTAAGGACGCTGACGGCTTCACGCTTTTCTCCCATGGGTGCACACAGAGACCCATTCTTGACCTCCCCACTCCCTCCTCCCACCTTGACTGCTGATGTTTTCCTTATTTACAGGAAATGTGCAGTAGAGGGGAAAGAGGGTGGGGGGGAAGATTTAAGACTCAAGTGCTGGTTCTGTCAAGTCGCCTGAACTCCGCATGTCTGTTTAATCCTCTGTAAAAGAAAGATGTTAATAACCATGCTACAAATTTCTAAGGGTTATGTTAAGGATTAAATGAGATAAAGAATACTGCATAAATAAATAATGCAGTATCATTTTGTTGAGTTATGCCTTGTAGACTCCATCAAGGGCTTATTATTGATCTATCCGTTCACCCATTTCTCTATTTGTCCATTTGTCCAATGAAGCAGTCCTCATTTGTCCCTTTGTCTGTCCATCATCCATCCGCCTTCCGTCAACTTTCTTCTGCATCCCTGCCTCTGTCTTCCCCATTCGCAGTAAACGGCAGCCCCATCTATCCATTGCTCAAGTCAGAAGTGCAGACATCATCCTTAGTACCCCTTTCTCCCTTCCTATGACCATCGATTCTACATTCTAATTATTCCTCAAATTCATCCACTTGCCCATTTTTCTCCATAAGCACCCTAATCCTGATCCATAATTCCTCTCTCTTCTGAGATGGCTTCTTTTTTCATACTCTTCTTTCATACTACTTATTGCAACCATAATTAATTATAATTCATAACTGTGTTTAATGCCTATATCCCATTAAACGACAACACAGCTCCTCAAGGTCAGGAACAACCTTTCTTATTGATCATTCTATTCCCAACATCTGCCAGAGTGCTAAAATACAAAGGAGCTCAATTAATATCTGTTGAATAAACAGAGAAAAGAGAACAATGAAAAAACCCTCGCCGAGTACTTGCTCTGTGCCAGAAACGGTGCTGTAGAGTTTAGCCTTTCTCATGTAACATTCACAACCACTACCATGCAGTAGATACTATTACCTCCGTCCTATAGGTGAGGAAACGTGAACCCAGAGAGACTAAATACTCTGCCTAAGGGACTTGAACCCAGGCCTCCTAATACCACCTGTGCTTTTGCTCAACCCTGAAAAATAGCAGCTAAAGTTGGGGCCTTTCTGGGTTTAGATATCTTCCCACACACAAACTAAAAGTAACAAAAGTTTCCATTTGTTCTTTTTGATTGTTGGGATGATGAATCTACTAGGTTTTCGTCACCTGCCATGGGCTGAGCACTCTGCTAAGCATTTCCAAAAACTTTCTCCTGGACAGAGACAGCTCTTTGCTTCCCAATACTTTCTGTCCCTTTTCCACAGTAAGAGAGTTTAAAGATCGGCAGATAAAAATGTGTATCCCAGCTCTCCTATCAGCTCAGTGTGGCCACGTGATTGGGTTCACACAATAATTGGTAAAAGCACTACATCAAGAACTTTCTTCTCAGTTTCTTCTATTCTTTTCCCTGGAACATGGATATTGCCATCTATTTTTTCAAACTTCCATTTGTGATGATTCTTTTCTACAAATTCTGACTGCTTCAGTCTGTCTGCTTCTAAAATCTCTCTGTGTACCCTTAGCCATGGCCAGAGGAGGTCATCTCTTCCCGAGCCCGCCTGAGTCACCGACTGACAGCTCTAATATTAATGCCCCCAGTTCGTAGCATGCCAACGGGTTTAGATGTCACCTAGGCAGGACTGCAGTGGGACAAGAACTGTTAATGTTACTTTAAAGCAAGATTTTGTTTTTCTCTCTCTTTGATGGTCTTCAATAAAATGTGTGTGTAGCTTGTGCAGAGGGAAACTTTTCACCCAGTTTGTGAATTTTATAACGAATCCGTAAAGGCAGTGTTAGCAGATTCCAGACACTGGGACAGGCCCACTTCTAGTATTTGTGGGGCCTGGGGGAAAACAACAGAAGCCTATGTGTCCTATGTCTAACATTTAAACTCGATAAATAAAGCTAGCAAACATTTAAATAAAACATATCTATTTTTCTTCCTTGACAAATACAACTTCATAATGATCTCAAAGACTCAGAATTTAGGCTTCTCAGAATTCTTGGGAGTTCCACTCAGAGCATGGCAGCATAGGGAGGGCCAGGTCTTGATTCCCACCCCTGACCTGTAATCCTCCCCAACTTCCTGCCCACCCTCCTCTCTGTCCTGCACCACTGCGGCTTCCTGGGTGGGTCTGTGCATGGTCCAGACCATGTGGCCAAGCTTCATTTACTCCCCTTGCCCCCCAAAACAGTTGTCCCTTGGCCACCCCTTGAGAGGATGGGCCAAGGAATTGAGCTGAGGTCCTTTGGGCAGGGAATTCTAGGGTTTGTGTCCCCAGAGCATTATTTAAGGGTGCCATTTGCAGAGTCCTGGTGGGTACATTCCCTTGGCCCTGGTAACTCCTCTGCCTGTCAAGAGGCGTGTAGCTAGTAAGGGCCAGAGCAGGATCCAGGGCAGGCATCTCTCTAGCTTGGGTTTAAGAGAAGTAATGGGTGGGCCTGGGGCCTCAGGATGGTAAGCTATGACTGCAATCACCGGCATACTGGAAAAAACATGGATTTGGAGTCATACAGGCTTGGGCATAATCTTAGCTCTACTACTCACTTACCATGTGTTCTAAAACAAGACACTTAACCCTCTAGATCTGTTTCCCCATTTGTCAAGTGGTGATAGCATCTACTGGGGAAGCTTGTGGCAAGAAATTCACCTGATCTTCTAGGCAACAAGGCAGCAGCGCATGGAAGACTCAGAGCAGACAGCCTGGATACAGTCCCAGCTCCTCCACTCACTTGCTGTGCAACCGTAGGTAAGTCTCTCAACTGCCATGTGCCTCAGTTTCTGCATCTGGGAAATGGGGATAATAATAGTGGCTATCTCCTAGGGTCATTGTGAACATTAAATGAAACAAGACATATAAAGCACTTAGAATAGTTCCTGGCACATCAGAAGCTCCAAAGCCTAGGGTCTGAAACAGAATCCACAACAATAAAGAACTATTGAAGGGTTTACTCTGTGCCTACTGGGTGCCATGTAGTGGGGACCCACAAATAAATAAAACATAATTTTACCCTCACAAGGGTTATGAAACGGAATTACGGTTCACCTCACTTTGCTCTGTCCCACAGACAGAGCAATGAGTGACAAATGATGCTGAGCACATTAAATAGGTGACACTGGCATATAAGCACTGCAACCCCCTTCTCGTCCCTTCTCATATTTGACTCTCATGTTAACCCTGAGAGGTGGCAGGACAAGGATCACTCTCCACATGCTCCAGATGGAGAAGTCCCTGTTCAAAGTCACGCACAGGGTCTTTCATGATCTGGACCCCGGTGACTGACAGCCCACTTCTCTGCTTTGCTGCCCACGTGATGGACACACCCAACTTCCTGCAGTTCCCTAAACATGACCCCTGCCTGTGTGCCTCTGAGCCTTTGCATGTGCTGCCCTCTGCTCAGGATGCTTCCTGCTCTTCTTTGCCCAGCTGCCTCTTCCTCATGTTCCAAGATCCTCACAGGTGAGACCTACTCTGTTAGGTTTTTCTCGACAGCCCTCCCCTCATTGACTGGGTTAAGTGTCTCTCCTCAGTTCCCACAGCACACTGTACTTACAACCATTATAACACTTACCACTCTGTGCTGTAACCACACATCAGTGTCTGGCCCCTGCACCTAACATCTAGTCTGTCAGCCCCTGGAAACCAGAAGCTGCGTCCCGGTGCTCACCGCATCTCCAGTATCCAGCACAATGTGCTAGGGCACTAGTCAACATGCCTTGTTGACTGCAGAAATGAAAAATGTCTTCCAGGGATGGTCTGTAGGGTGTGCCTTGCTCGAGACGCTTTGCTGCCACCTACTGGTACTCTGTTGTAATAAACTTACAAATCTACACCGATTACCAGGTGTGGTCATTTTACAGTGTCCAACCTGCACAACTGGCAGCCCTCGACTTGATCCTAACCCAGAACTCAGGGCACTCTGCACTATACCAATACCACCCAAGCAGCTCCGGCCTTGACCAGGCCTCACCTTCCCAGAAGAAACACTTGTTTTGCACAACTCTGGAATGTCGACTGCAGGCCTGGGCAGTCCGACTCAGGCTGAAGCTGAGGGTCAGGCAGTCCGTCCCACCGCCTGGCTGAGAGTCAGAAGTCTGTCTCCTGATGGGCCACACAGGCTGCAGCCTCCTTGCCGGGGGGCTCATTCAGGCTGGAGCTGCCTCTGAACAGCTCTGGCTGGCAGAGGGAAGAGCAGGGATGGTCTGGAATTCCAGATGCCTTTGGGGCCTGGGGTTGCTGCCTCGTATTGGACTGGCTGTTTGACCTCAGGCAAAATGGCTGGACCCACCGTGCCTGAGGGCTTTGTCTCCCTTCAGCCGCCGCCTCCTCATGCCCTAATATGTTCATTCTCATAACAGCTCCCTGAGTACCTCAGCCAATCAATCAAGTCCTTGGTCTTGGGAAGGGGGTGGGGGGAAGCTCTGATTCCACCACGAGTCTCTCTCTGTGGGTGGTCTCATATTTTACTGCCACTTCAGAGGCACCAGGCAGGAGAATATTATAAAACCAGTGCTGCCTGGGGTGGGAAATCCCTAGTTTGGGGAGGCGGGACGTGGTGGGTGAGAGAGATTTATGAGGAGCGGGTACCAAGTTCTTTCACAGCTGCAGCAGGGGCAGAAGAAAGAGGGGAATTAGCACAAACAGGATCCACCTGTGTCCCAGGCTCTTCCAATAAATCCATCCTGTACGTGGTTAGGCTTTGGCGATGCCCTTCCAAGGAAGGGGTCAGGATGTCCTGTTTTGGGCACCGCTGTCTTCCCACAGTTCACTCACATTGGGAGTGGGATGGAGACACAGTGATCTCGCTCCAGAAGGAGATTCGCATGTTTTAAAAGCACGTCAATTGCTCGTGTGGCCCAGACAGAAGTGGGGAGACAGCAGTGGACCCCCCAGGAGACTGTTGAAGGCAAACACGCAGGGCTTTCCCAGTGAGCGAGATGAGACGAGGAGAGGCACGTGGCAGGTTGGGTGGGTGGAGGCAAAAGCAGGCCTTGGAAGGCAGATCAGATTCTAGCTCCATCATTTACTCCTAAGCAGAGCGCACCTGCCTGCCCCCTTCCCACCACCAGAGGGGACCCTCCGATGATGGGGAAGCCTCTCAGTCCTCCATGCAATTAGGGTGCTCCAGTGAGCTAGGAAGGGGAGGGACCCTCTGAGGTTGACAAGGCTCCTTGTACCTGTACAGGGATCTGCAGAGGTGAGCCCCTGAGACACAGGATGTGACAAATGTCTCCCCATCGGCTTCTAACAGCAACAGGGAAGGAGAGTTTTGCGGTTAGGATCTGGTCATGATCCACACCACTCGTTCACTCCCTCATTTAACCACTGTTTGCTGAGCCTCATAGGAACTGGGCACTGCACTAAGCTCTGGGTGCAGGGGCAAGGCAGATACAGTCCCGTGGAAAAGACAGAAAATAAACCAGGTAAAAAGAAATGTGTCCTACGAATAAAGTGCACAGACTATAAGGACTGAGGATTAGATATGGGAAGCAAGGGAGATGGGACTTTAGTTGGTCACGGAAGGCTTCTTTGAAAAGGCACTCATCGCTAATTGACCACCTACTGTGTGCCAGAGCCTGCAGGCTCTAAGGAAACAAGCACAAGGACAATAAATATAGTTCTCAGTCTCGGGGATGTGTCGCTAAACATGCAGGAAGAATGAGCTACAGGCACAGAGCAGAAGACCTAGGTTTGAGTGGGCAGCTCTGGCACCTGCTGCATGATTTTGAACCAGCCTCTGCTTCCTCGTCTGTAGAACGGGGTTAAGAAGACCTACTCACAGGGTTGTCATGAGGATTAAAGGAGGACACAGATTTTCAGGCCTCTGGGAACATGCCAAGAATGTGCTAGCGAGTGGGCTGCCCACCAGAGGGCTGCTGGGCTGGAAATTCACCTTCTCAGGTGAAGAAATGGGCGGGCACTGCTAGCCTTAGAGACAGAGCCAGGTCCTGTCTGGCTCTGTTTATTTCACAATGCTGCTTCAAACAAACATCAACCTTCCTTAGCCTCAGTTTCCTCATCTGTAAAATACCTGACTACGTGTGCTGTAAGGACCCATGAATAATACCCCTGACACATGGCAGGTGTTTCAATGATGTTCATCTCTTTCTCTCCCATGCTTCAACATGACAGGCAGAGGGCCAAGGTCAGCTGGGTGTGTCCTTGGGGAAGTGACAAGTGACAGGTCATTTTCTCTCTCCAAGAGGAGGAAAGAGGCACTATCTGCCTTGATCTAAATGGAACCCTGCTTTTTGTCTAGCATGATATAGGCCTGCCCCGTCTACTCCCAGGGAGCTCCACTTCTTCCCCAGCACAGGCCTTTAGGGTAAACAAAGTCATGACCCACCCACTCCCTGTGACTATAGAAGACAGGCTAGAATGTCATCTGCCAGTCTCTACCTGTTCTCCCTAAAGACACAACACCTTCATTCCTACACATGTCTGCAAGTCCACAGCCTTCATACCACTAAAAAGGTTAATGCTTAGAAGGCTAAATAATTCCCTCAGCAAACATGTATTGAAAATCTGCTACACCTTCATTCCTACACATGTCTGCAAGTCCACAGCCTTCATACCACAAAAAAGGTTAATGCTTAGAAGGCTAAATAATTCCCTCAGCAAACATGTATTGAAAATCTGCTAAAGGCCCAACTGGGAAAATGCCCACAGGGAAGGTAATACACTGAGAAGTAATTCATACCAACGTGCAAGCGACTAATGTCTGATCATTCAAGAAAAGGGGTTTGATGGTGTAAGAAGGATGACAAGGGAACCATGAGAACACTGAGTGTCTGATTTAGAAAGCGGATGTGGGACCTGTCAGGGTGAAAAAGGCAAGGTACAGAAGGAGAAGGCTGAGAGCATTTATTACCCACCCACCCATCCACCCATCCTCCCATCCTCCCATCCACACATCCATCCAGCCATCCACCCACCCAGCCATCCAGCCCAGCCATCCACCCACCCATCCATCCACCCATCCATCCAGCCAGCCAGCCAGCCATCCACCCATCCATCCATCCACCCATCCATCCAGCCAGCCAGCCAGCCATCCACCCATCCATCCATCCACCCATCCATCCAGCCAGCCAGCCAGCCATCCACCCATCCATCCATCCACCCATCCATCCAGCCAGCCAGCCAGCCATCCACCCATCCATCCATCCACCCATCCATCCAGCCAGCCAGCCAGCCATCCACCCATCCATCCATCCACCCATCCATCCAGCCAGCCAGCCAGCCATCCACCCATCCATCCATCCACCCATCCATCCAGCCAGCCAGCCAGCCATCCACCCATCCATCCATCCACCCATCCATCCAGCCAGCCAGCCAGCCATCCACCCATCCATCCATCCACCCATCCATCCAGCCAGCCAGCCAGCCATCCACCCATCCATCCATCCACCCATCCATCCAGCCAGCCAGCCAGCCATCCACCCATCCATCCATCCACCCATCCATCCAGCCAGCCAGCCAGCCATCCACCCATCCATCCATCCACCCATCCATCCAGCCAGCCAGCCAGCCATCCACCCATCCATCCATCCACCCATCCATCCAGCCAGCCAGCCAGCCATCCACCCATCCATCCATCCACCCATCCATCCAGCCAGCCAGCCAGCCATCCACCCATCCATCCATCCACCCATCCATCCAGCCAGCCAGCCAGCCATCCACCCATCCACCCATCCACCCATCCATCCATCCATCCATCCATCCATCCACCCATCCATCCAGCCATCCATCCATCCATCCACCCATCCATCCATCCACCCACCCATCCTCCACCCGTCCATCCATCCATCCATCCATCCATCCATCCATCCATCCATCCA
>NW_007727861.1:305833-311054 GCF_000696425.1 Galeopterus variegatus | reverse complement strand
TCCAGCTATCCACCCAGCCATCCACCCATCCACCCATCCAGCCAGCCATCCACCCATCCACCCACCCATCCACCCATCCACCCATCTATCCAGGTCTACCATGTGCTCAGCACTGTGCTAGGCTCCTGCACTTGCACAAAACAGCACCCCCCCCCCAATCCTGGTGTTTACAGTCTAGCCAGGAGACAGTCCCAGAAGAGGAACCAGGCCAAATATTCACCATGACTACAGTCTTCTTTTTTTTTTTATTATTTTTTTTATCTTTTTTTTTACTGACCGGCAACGGGATCGCAACACTCAGTGTTGCGCCCGCACCGCGCTCAGCCAGTGAGCGGGAACCGGTCTCCACATGGGATCCAAACCCTCGGCGGGAGCCCCGCTGCACTCCCAAGCGGCGCACTCTCCAGTGCGCCACCGGGCCGGCCTGACTACGGTCTTCTTTATCAGAAGTTGCCAACTGGTCGACCTCGTGGAGTCCACAGCTTTGTTTTGTTGGGCTTAAATGGTATACTTTTACTTTTAGAATAGAAAATTTATATAAAAATTCAGATTGCTGGCTTCCCTGGGAAATCAGTATCTCAGAAACACCAGGCCCTTATTCCCAGATGGTAAAAACTTGCTGAGTGCCCTGCAGTGGCCGTCTTCAGAGGGGACATCGATTCTCACACCCAGCACAGTCCCTACCGCTCCCTGTCATCTCTCTGCAGCCAGAACCAAGTGGCAGATATCATTTGTTGTAGGGCTTGTGCTGCTGTTTTCCTTCTAGCAGGAAAATATTTCCCTGCCTGAGCTCTTCCCTACCTCCTGCCCATTCGCTCACTCTCTGACTGACCTGTCTCCTATGAGCAGCTGCACAGGCGTCCCTAACTCCGCTAAGCCCATTCTGAAGATGGCAATTAGCTCAGTGCAAATCTTCAGGAAACCCACAACCTCTGTCCCTTCTGCAAACCCAGGGTGGGAGGTCAGGAAAATGAACATGAAGCACCATCCCTTCTCCTGCCACCCAGACGGCCTCCCTCCTGTGGGGGCCATGCATCCCAGGCAGGCTTCCACAGGCGCCAAGGAGAAGAGACGTTCTGTAATGAGGCTGGCATCTGCCCAGAGCCCTGCCTCCCCGAGGGCAAGTCTGTAACTCAGGCGGGTGGAGTTTGCAGATTCCAGCCTGGGAAGAGCTATTGCTCAAGAAGACCCGGGCATCTGAGCAACTCCTTTGAAATAAGGCCACTTGGAAGGCCTGGGCCAGAAAGCCACGTTGTGCATGATGAGGCCAGACTCGCAGTGAAACCGCCGCAAAAAGCAAGGCAAGGGCGTGAGAAGTGACGAGAGAGAACATCAGACAGGGGACAATGAAAGCTGGACCCCTTTCTGGTCTGAGCCCCATTATGCCTACCAAATGGGCAGCCAAGTTGTGACTGAATACCTGTGAGTGAGAGGGAGCTCACCCCCTCACCAGGCTTTCTGACGACTTTGCCAGTTGGACAAATCTTCTGTACATTGGGCTGAAATATGTCTCCCCCGGTGGTCCCAGTTCTACCAGTTGGGAGCCATGTGACAGGAGTTCTCTGGCCTGGTGATTTCCAAACTTGGCTCTACATCATCTTAAAAAGTAGTTTCCTGAGCTCCACTCTAGGTATTCTGACTCCATCGTTCTAGGGGACGTCGCAGTTGGGCCTGTCCTGTGTCCTCTCTGTCTTCTTCTGGACTAGCACCTCCATGTGCATTTGCACAGATGGAACCAAGCCTCTCTCTTGCATGTGGCCTTGGTGGAACTTCCCCAAAGTGTCCTCAGAACAAAAAGCAGAACAAGCCAGCTTGTTCCTTCCCAGGAATGTGATCGTTGAGCAGAGAGGACAAGGATGGAAGCAAACGGGAGACAATTTATCCAGAGACTGTCCATGAATTCCTGCCACCTAGATCCCTAGAGGGGCCTGAGCTCTGACCTTTCTGAGACTCAGTCCTTCATATTTTTCTTTGCTTCTGGAAGCCTCCCCACATATTTCCAATACATCCCTATTTTGTCTAAGTCAGCCAAACTCTATTTCTTTTCCTTACAAAGAACTCTATTCAACACCGAAGGTGCCTGGAATCTGAATGTCATTCTGATGGAAACAGTCCTTTGGAGGCCCTGATCTTAGTCCATCCTCATTGTTTTACATACGAGGAAACAGAGGCCCAGAGAGGAAAGTGCCCCCGCCCCAAGATCCCAGCGCATCAGCAGAGGTCTTTAGGAAGGCAGCGAGAAGAGAGAAATTTAGGAAGACACAGCAACCATCCGATTTCTCCCCACACCCGCTTCTGCTCAAAGACACTTCCCGCAGGTTTTCCAGCCCAGTCTCCTGGGGCGAAGCTCTCCTCCAGGACTGCACTAGGGCAGGGGTAACAAACTCATCACTGTGTCCCTCCCTCTGTCCCCACCAGAGCTGGGTGGGAAGCAGCAGGGGCACCAGGCCTGGATTGGATGGCGTGAAGACCTCACGGAGAGGGGTCAGCCCTTGAAAAATTCCTCAAGTCAAAGGGCTCTGGGGCTTGGGTGCCGCACAAGGCCCTCACTGTGTGCGCACATTGTCCCCCTGATAAAAGGGGCCGGGCCTGGGAAAACGGAGCCGTCTCCGGGCGACTGGGCAGGCTGCTGGGGAATGCCCAGGGCCCCTCCCTTCCCCCAGGCACCAGGGCCAGGATGGACTGGGGAGGGGATGGGGTGGGGGTAGGGCGGGGGCCCAGAGGAAAGGGACAAGTCTGGATGTCCAGAGCCACTCCAGGTGGCATTGGGTGGTGTGTTTGGGTCAAGGAATGAAGCAAGTGGGAAGGTGAAAAAGCCCCTGTTCATTAGGCCCTTCCTATCTCCCCCTCCCGACCCCCACCCCTCTCAGAAACCCCCTCGTTTCCCCACACAAACAGGCAGGGCTTGCCCTTGCTCAAGGAGCATCTTAGGGGTAAGGGACACGGTGGGGAGAGGCGTGTTCCCAAGAGCCAAGTGTCTTCAGCAGAGACTTCTGTGTTGTGTGGGGCCCCATGTCTTCTTCATGGAGTGACTGCCAGCCTGCCAGCAGCCCCACGCCCCTCCTCCAGGGCTTCTGGAAGATGGCCTCCAGCACATCCAGCTGAATTGAGAAGCACGCCAAGTGGCTTCCTTCCTCCTGGCTCCCAGAACTATTATATTCACAAGCAATTAGTAATTACAATTAATTGTTAATAACAGTTACATGTCAAGGCTTATTACGACAAGCTTAGCCATGTACCAGCCCCACCCATGCCATTATCTCTAATCTTTACAGCAACCCTTGAGAGAAAGACACTCCACGACCCTGCCTTACAGCTGCAGAGAGAGAGGTGGAGGCTGGCCTTGCCCAGGGCCATGTAACTGGGAGGGAGAACCGGGGACGTCTGGCTCAAGATCGTCCACTTGCGTCGTTCCCTCCCTGCTGGTGACTGACAGTCCTCTTAGGCAGGGAAAGCAGCTGTCTGAAAATGGGGTCATTTGGGGAACCTGGCTCAGCTCTCTGTCTCTAACTGTCAGCAGGGCTGGGCAGTCTCTCGTTGTCCCCCATAAGGAGGAGGACTAGATAAAACAGGACATACAGTTAAATTAAAACTTCAGATGAACAACTAGTAATTCTGTAGTATAAATCTGTCCCAAATATCGTGTGAGATATTCTCATTTGTTGTGTGCGTATTAACTGGTCATCCTGTATATTTGTGTGCTAAATCTGATAACCCTACACATGTCGCTGCTGGTGATGCCAACTCTGAGTTCACACCCTTCACTTCCTCCCCAGGTGGCACAGTTAGAAGCAGAATGTGCTGGTCACCATGGGGCCAATTAGGCCCATTGCAAATCCTTAGAGGGACATGCCAAGATGCCCTGCAGTCCTCACACCTTCAGTCAAAGCAGCCTGAAGCAGCGTGGCCCCTAAGGTGCAGGCTGGAGCCTTTGAGTTCTCAGTTGGGCAGAAAGGGGGTGGGGGATGGGGTGAGGGGTGGATCCTGGGAATAAAAGGGAAGTATTAGGTATTTTTCCTGAATTCCAGGGCAGCTGAGTGTTTTCTGAGGCCCCCAGAGCATCCTCAGTCCTGAAGTTTCCCTTAAAAATAACTAAACAATGTATCTATCCCATCCTACCATGTGCCTGGCACTGTGCTAGCCTCTGAGTGTGTGGTGGTTGAACAAGGGAGACATAAACTGGGCCCTGGTGGAGCTCATGTGGGAGGCACAGGACCGAGTCAAAGGTAAGCAAACCTTACACACACTGCCAGACGCCAGTGAAGGAGAGGGGGAAAGAGCTGTCCGCAGCCTCACAGCATGCCTGTGAGGTCAGCGGTACGGGGAAGGTGGCAGCATTATGATCCCACTTTCTAGGCGAGGGAACTGGGGCTCAGAAAGGTACAACAGCTTGGCCCAGGCCACAGAGCTGGTGAGTGGCAGAGCTGGGGCTTCAGCCCTGCTACACCTGTCAGCCTGAGTTCTCTGCATGCTGTCTTCTTTCCCATTTTAACTCTCTTGGGAAACATGTCTGACATGTGTTCGAAAATCACATCTTTAATATCAAAACACAGGGAAAAGAACAGAAAAGACCTTGCCTGAGATCCCCTTGGTACTTTAAAAAGAAGCTGAGATCATGAGAGTCTGGATGGCTGCAGGAACTCTGCCCCTGGCACCCTTACACTCTGGCTTCCTAGAGCACTTGGTCGGTGGGGCTTCCTGGCACCTTTTGGTGGGGCACCTTCCTCCGAGGGTGAGGTCACCCAGATGTTGTGCTGTGACCTGGAGTCCTGCCACTGTTCCCTCCCACTTCTCGCAGACACTGGTGTATGCAGGGGGAGGGGGAGGTTTGTGCACACGCGGGAGGCTCCGGAGCCCTACGTGTAGCAAGGGAGGGCCTGGGCAACAGGTGAGAGTGGGGAGAGTAGCAAGGGAAAAGCGACACCCAGGCCTGCGACGGATCCAAGACGCCACTGGCTTCTGTTTTGATTTTGGGCTCAGAGCCTCGGTTTTCCTTACTTATAAGAGAGAGCAGTACTAGTACCCCATACGATTATTAGGGGGACTAAATTAGAGAATCTGTGAAAACCATTTAGCACAATGCTGGTCATGGGAAGTGCACAACATTTGCCACCTGGCGATGATAAAGACACAGTCCCATCCTCAAAGAGCTCACAGTTCATTCATTCATTTTTTCATTCTCTTGTTTGACCCAGTTCAAGTTCTAGCCCGGCTACTCTTC
>NW_007727861.1:304350-305300 GCF_000696425.1 Galeopterus variegatus | reverse complement strand
GGATAGGGATCTAAAAGCCCTGATTTACAGCATTTGCCAATTCCTGTGGTGTAAATGCTCCTGTCCCCACCATGGCAATGCAACTTTCTGTTGGACTGAGTATGAGGTGACAGGGAACAAGAGGTTTTAAGAATGCCAACAAAGTCATTTCTTGGTTTCACTGTCACACCCCCAACCTTGTCACTACCAAGAACATGTCACCTCCTGAATCATTCCTTCAGTCAACAGACATTTCCCACATACCTATTGCCTACCCTGTGCTAGGCATGGGGCTGCAAAGACACCATCTAGGAGTGGAGGGACTGGTGGGGGTGCTGGGGATACAGACAATGATCATATCATTGCTTGATCATAACAACGCTCGGAGAATCTAGAAATGCACAAGGAGCTTGCTAATGGGTGTCCTCAGCCATTGCTTAGAGAGAAGGTGAAACCTGGTATCCTCCAGGCTGGAAGGATGGTGGCTGAGGAATGTTTCAAGCCAAGGGTACCCATTTCATTTCTTCCCCAACAAACAAAAGAAAAAAGGGAGGGTGGGGAATAAAAGAGAAGGTAACAGTGTATCGTTAATGAGATGGAATAGCAGACATTCTGGGAACAAGGCCATGAGTGAAGGAGGAGAGGACAGCCAGGGCTCCAGAGGCCACAGGGAGAGGGGCTGCAGGTAGCTGCTTCTACCTGTCCCCAACATCTCTCCTCCCAACCCATCCAGGCTCCAGAGACCTTATAGGAAAAACCGAGAGCAGGGAGGTACACCCAACCCCAATCTGGTTACAGTCTTTATTTTTTTTGTCATGTTAAATATTTTTATTTTGCAAATCAAACCTGGGGTTCTGGTACATTCTGTAGGCAATAGCAAAAAAAATCCCCTCCCACCCCTTTTTTATTTCTTTTTTTTTGTCTTTTTTCGTGTCCGGCAATGGATCGCAACCCTCAGTGTCACGCCCGTA
>NW_007727861.1:279708-304300 GCF_000696425.1 Galeopterus variegatus | reverse complement strand
GGGAGCACCACCGCACTCCCAAGCGGCGCACTGTAGCAGTGCGCCACCGGGCCGGCCCCCCCGACCCCTTTTTTCTAAACAATTTTAAGTATCAGCCTTATAGTTACCCTCTGAACCGTGTGTTTTATATCGCTGACCCCCTAAGGGGACCCCATAATTCAGGCCCTATTATGTCCATTAAAAGTTATCCTGATTGAACTGGAGTGGCAGGGCAATGACATATGCTAATTGGACACTTACTGTGTGTAGAGCACCAGGGTTATAAAAGAGAATAAGAGACAGGCCTTGTTCTTGCAGGAGAGATTGTTATAACACAGTGTGATATGCGTCACAATATTTTAAGTTACAAAACATTGGGGAGGTGGTTATTAGCACTGTTGACAGAGTGGGGTATATCAGGGAAGGCTTCACAGGAGAGATGACACCTGAGCAGGCCTTTAAAGATGAATGGAAATTGGCCAGGTGAACAAGATAGGGAAGGGTACTCCAGGTAGCAGGGAACAGAATGTGCTAAAGGCAAAAAGATGTGTTTGAGAACTACAAGTTTATTACTATTTTTGCTAAATAAGCAGCAAAGGAGGACATAGAGCTGGAGACAGGACTAGAAGAAGGGCAGGCAAGCTCATGATTTCGATTTTGAGTTTCAGGGGGAGAGAGGAGCAAACTGAACCTGATCATATTTGTGTTTCAGAAAAATGACACATTGGTGGTAACACGGAAGGTGAGGTCAAGACTGCAGGGCTGAGACCAGTGAAGGTGCTGGAAAATTCTAGGCAAGAGAACTAGTGGAGAGTCAGCAGGGCATAAGAAAGCTGAGCTTGAGGGCCGGCCCCATGGTGCACTCGGGAGAGTGCGGCGCTGGGAACACAGCGATGCTCCCGCCGCGGGTTCGGATCCTATATAGGGATGGCTGGTGTGCTCACTGGCTGAGCGCAGTGCGGGCGACACCAAGCCAAGGGTTGCAATCCCCTTACCGGTCACGGAAAAGACAAAAAAATAAAAGCTGAGCTTGAAATCCACTCATTTTATTTCTCCTCTGCCTTGTGGTTGTCATGACCGATGGATCTGCCTCCATCCCTGAGGGTAGCATCAACTTTAGTACAGACCTCCTACTGAGACAAGCCTTAAGTGGGTTGGCCCAAAGCTCCGCAAACACCCTGGTCCTAGCCAGGCTCACCTCCATGGGCAACCCCAGCAGGTGGTGGCATCTTAAAATGCTCAGCCATGAGTCCTTCTTCCAGCAAAGGTGGCTTTGGGACCCTCTGTTTCTTCTCAGAAGGTGAGAGGTCCTTCCCTCCAGATTGCTAGCCAGATATCAGATCCTCCTTGGGGCACCCAGCTGGCTCACCAGGAGGGAAAGCTGCACCCACCAGGAGGGGAGGGGTGCGTTCCCACAACTCCCCAGCCTGGTGCAAGACAACCTCATTCTGCAGGAAGGCTCTGGTCCGAGAATGGGAAGACAGAAAAGTGTCTGGGGCTGAGGAGGGTTGAAAAGGGGGCCACATTGTTCCTGTCAGGGTGGGGGTGGGTTCACTCTCAGCCCAGACGGTGGATCGGGGAAGACAGAAAAGTGTCTGGGGCTGAGGAGGGTTGAAAAGGGGGCCACATTGTTCCTGTCGGGGTGGGGGTGGGTTCACTCTCAGCCCAGACGGTGGATCAGCTCCCCCTCATTATCATCTCAAAGGGGGAAGAAAGGGATTGTGTGAGCCGGCTTCTTCCTTCCCTCTAATGACTTCTTCCTCTCTGGAGACAGTTGCACAATGAAGGAGGGGTTGGGGAGGGGGCTGACCGGAGGCTGCCCTGGCTCTGCCAAGGCCGCCCGCCCAGGGAGTGCGGGGCAGGCCCACCACCTGCTGGCCGCTTCTGGCGGCGGGGAATAGATCTCTCTCGGGAACTCTGTAGGGCAGGCTTGGGATTCTTAGGCAGCCAGCAGAGATTTAGAGAAAATTGGGAACGTACTGAGATTCAGAGGTCAGAACGTTTGCAAAGAATCTAAAATGAAGTTCTGTATGAGAAGTGGATGTGCCCGTGGTAGAAAGTCTCTGTCACAAACATCCAATGAGTGCAAAGCCGGTGAGTTTATGAGTCTTGGTTTGTTACTTACTCTTTGACCCACTGAGGGGCAAAGACACCACACACCAAAGACTGTTGTTCTTAAGACCTAATTAAAGTGGAGGCACATGACGTGTGATTGAAATACATTGGGAGAAACTCCTCTGGCCCAACCTGTGTCCATCGCTGGGGTATACAGCCTAAAGTTCGCACATTTGTCTCAATCCTGTCAATCAGGGACATTGAAGAGCAAAGTCAAAGTGTACATGGTCCTGGGCTGAACCCTTCGTTGTATTTCAGCCACAGTCACTGTTCCCCCACTCTGCTGCATATCGTATGGGAATGGGGGACAGGGAGTAGTACAACCCAACTTTGTCACCCAAGAGCTACAGAGAAGAGTGACCAATAGAAAATCTAGCACAGTGGGATAAATCCTAGTCCAGTCTGCCCAGCACTGGGCATGAAGATGTTAAACAGGCTCCAAGGGGCTGCTGTCACGATGATTAACGTTTACAGGAAGGCTCACAATGGTCTACAATAATAATACACACTTACGTAGCACTTACTATCTACCAGGCACATTCTACCCACTTTTATATTAACTCAGATGTTAACCCAACTTACATATATTAACTCTATGAGGTAGATATTATTGTCATTCCCATTTAGGTGCAGTAACTTGCAAAGGTCATAAGCTATCACGGGGTAGAGATGAGATTTGAACCCAGACAGCCTAGC
This sequence comes from Galeopterus variegatus, assembly GCF_000696425.1. Classification (NCBI taxonomy): domain Eukaryota; kingdom Metazoa; phylum Chordata; class Mammalia; order Dermoptera; family Cynocephalidae; genus Galeopterus; species Galeopterus variegatus. Next base: position 301,510 of record NW_007727861.1, on the reverse strand, counting down.
TCTGACATCTGTTTTCTTAACCATTGTACCATACTGTCACTTAGTAATCTCAACCTCTATACAAGAAGCAACTTCCCTGACAAATGACTGAGCCAGGGATAACACAGCCAGCAGAGAACACTCAAAAGTGAGGTCAAACGTTGGGTTGAAAAGAGATAAAAGACCATAAGGACCACTTTGATCACGATGCAGAGGGGCAGTGGTATTGTGCAGGGAGACAACACCTCTGCAGACATTAGTCTCTAAGCTCAGAACGTATAAGGCAGTGCTTTACATGGTGTGTAAGCAGAGATGAACAAGTCTTCATGGCAAGTGCCTTTAAGCCAGCAGCAATACTGAAGATGACTCAGACTGGACCAAAACAGGTGATTTGCATGGCCACGTTGTGTAAGATGAGGTGACTTCTTAACAGGAAAGCAAAGCCTGACATCTGCTGACCATACGTCAACGTTGACTGTATACTGAGTACGCACTATAAACTATAAATAGCTCCCACTCCAAAGTATACGCTTAATCATTCCCAACCTAACTTCTCAAGGAATGAATGTGAGTGTATAAGTGCGTGTTGGAATAACAGAGCATCTGGCATGCTTAGAAAACTGGACGTGTTAATTGATTCATTTAATATGTAATTATTGGGTGCCTACTATGTGGTAGGCTTTGGAGATAGACACATGCAACCTTGTCCTCCAGCCCCAGTGGCCGTCCATGGGTCCACTGTCAGACAGCTCTGTTCCCATCCATGTATTCCTTTGTCCTGGATGCAGTGCTTCTGTGTCTCCACGTTTGGGCAAATTCTATGTTTCCAGCTGGGCTGATAATATTTATTACCTCTCAGTAGAAAAAAGTTGGGGGTAGAGACCTATTCTCCTACTGCACCTCCTCATCAGCAAGGACCATTCACTACGATACCCAAGCACCCAAGGTACACCTTACACCAGACTGGTGCCCAGTAACTACCTGTTGAATGACTACTGCAGTGATCTTGACACAGGAGTCAGGTCTCTGGGGAGCTTACCATCTAGTCCTGTGAAGAGGCCAGAAAGCGTGTCATTTCTCCCCTCTGGTGTTAGGAGGCCAGGCTCTGGAGCTAGACTACTCAGTGCAAACTCAGGCACTGTGATCCCGAGTGGTTTGGATGAGGGCTGTGGACCTGGATTGGGATATTTTACTCCCATAACAACCTCATTTTTTAGGGGGAGGGTGGCTGAGGCTGAAAGAGTATCTGGCTAGTATTGCTGGATGCATTTCAGATTTAAGAAGTTTCCCCTTTTGAGAAAGGTAATCTGGTATATATACCATATATTATACACCACTTCCAGTGGGCTCTGAGCAGCACCTCACATCAAACACACTGGGATGTCTGCAGCAAATCATATGAACAAGCACAGCGAGTGATATAATTCATGCTATTACAGCCTCACTTTCCTTCAGATCAGGCTTTGCTGCTCAAAGTTTTACAAACATTTTCTAGTTTTCAGAGCATTTTATATTTTGAATTTGCAGGTGAGGGATTGAATGCCTCCAAAAGTAAAGTCCCTAGAAGAGAATGTGGCACACACTAGATGCCGTGGGGCCTGGCACGCAGCAGCCACTTGGAATATATTAGTTTCCTTCCCTCCAGCCAGTCTCTGATAGCACTGGAGCCTCACACAGCTCTCCTTCTCAGTTTCCCCCGAGAGGTGAGAAGACCCCCCCAGTCATCTCATCTCTTGCCTCAGAAGGTGGGGGCACCTGCAGATTCTTGCTTACCAGTCTGTGTGGGCATCGTCGATCACCAACAGGATCCTGGGTCTCTGAACCACAGGTGTGGAGGGACCCGGAGGCTCCATCAGCCCCGAGGGGGCCTGAGGGGTCTGCTTCATGGCACTGGAGAAGGAGCTAAAAAGGCTGGATCCTGGAGAGGAGAAGGAGGCTGCCAGGGGCTGGGGGTGCCTCCTTTCCATGGCTGGGGAAGCCGGGGAGCTGGTGGAGCTATCTGGGCGCTGCAGGTCCGTCATGTAGCCATTGGGCAGGTTGGCCACGAAGCTGCTGTCGGAGAGACGTCGCCGGAGGAAATTCATGGCTGGGGATGGATGGAGATAGCTGATTCTTTCTCAGCCTTGTCTTCGTGAGGCCAGGAACACAGGCTGCCAGGTAGAGGGACTGGAGGGAACTTCGTCCCCAAGAGCCAGGGTAATTTGCACAACCAGAAGTCGGCTTCAGCTGCCTTTGCTCACCTGGTGGGAAAAAGCCAACAAACACCTGAGTGACAACAACCTCCTCCCCTTGAAGAGCAAACAGATACAGCACTTTCCTGCCCTGCTGCTGGTGGCAATGTGAATTGGGATATCCTTTCGGAAAGGAATTTGGCAGCATGTCTTAAAAGCATATCCTTTAACCCACAATTCCCATTTTCTAGAATTCTATTCCTGGGAAAGAATCTAAGTTACAGAAAAAGCCTCACGCACAAATATATTTATCAAAGTGTTATTTACACCAGCAAAATACTAGAAAGTATCGCAACATTCAGCCACAGGATAACAAATGAATAAACTACAGCACAGTCACTCAAGGAACCTTTTGTGGCAGCTAAAAAAGGGTACTGAAGAAAGGTTTTTAGTCACAGAAAACATTTCATGTTGTAATGCTAGATTAAAAAGATCACGATACAAAATTACATGTACAGAATGTCCACAACCATGTAAAGCATGAAATAACAAAACTTTGGAAATAAAATAGATCCAGATGTTGACAGTGATTATATTTTGATGATGCAGTTACATGCCTTTTTTTTTTTTTTTTCCTTTCCACTTACTTATATTTTCCAGTTTGCCTAGAATGCATATTGCTATGGACTGAAATGTGCCCCTCCCATTCAGTGTTGAAGACCTAACCCCCAATGTGAAGGTATTTGGAAATGAGGCCTTTGGATGGACTGAAATGTGCCCCTCCCATTCAGTGTTGAAGACCTAACCCCCAATGTGAAGGTATTCGGAAATGAGGCCTTTGGGAGGTCATTAGGGTTAGATGAGGTCATGAGGGTGGAGACCTCATGATGGGATGAAGCGACACCAGAGAGCTGACTCTGCTTCTGCCATGTGAGGACACAGTGAGAAGTCAGCCATCTGCAAACAGGAGGGTCCCCACCAGAACCCAACCGTGCTGATCTCAGACTTTCCGCCTCTAGAACTGTGAGAAAATAAATTCCTGCTGTTTAAGCCACCTAATCTGTGGTATTTCATTATGGCAGGCCCAGCAGAACGTTCTCTTGTGCCCCCTTCTGGTCAATTTACACCCCCCCACCCCCTACCCCATGTACACTCTTCTGATGTGTGTCACCATTTATTAATTATACTTGTTCTAGAACTTCATATAAACGTAATAATATGTATTATTCTTTTGCTAATGACTTTTTTTCCTCAACATAATAGTTTTGAGATTAATCTATGTTGTACGTATCAATAGTCATTCTATTTTTTTAATCACTGATTAGGATTCCACTAAATGGATAAACCACAAATTATTATTCCAGTTTCCTATTGCAGGACATTTAAAATGTTTCTGGTTTGGGGGTATTATGGATAGGATTGCTATAAGGATTTTTCATTTAAGTGTTTTTGTGAAGATAGATAAATGACAGATGGATGGATGGATGGATGAGTGGACAGATAACCACAAATTATTATTCCAGTTTCCTATTGCAGGACATTTAAAATGTTTCTGGTTTGGGGGTTTTATGGATAGGATTGCTATAAGGATTTTTCATTTAAGTGTTTTTGTGAAGATAGATAAATGACGGATGGATGGATGGATGAGTGGACAGATAGACTGATAGATCTTTTATTTGGGAAAATACCTAGGAGTTAATTTGTTGTCATAGGGTAGGTATGTGTTTAGCTTAAAAGGAACTGCCAAAAAGTTTCTCATAGTGGTTGTGCTGTTTAGCACTCCATTTGAGAGTTCCAGTTGCTCGCTTTTTTATCTTAGCCATTCTAGTGGGTGTAAAATAGTATTTCATTGTGTTTTAAATTTATTTTCTCTCACATTTAATGAGGTTGGGCGACTGTCATGGATTTACTGGACACTAATATGTCTTTTTTTGGGAAGTGTCTGTTCAAGTCTTGTCCATTTTCAAGTCTTGTCCACTTCTTACTGTTGGGCTATGTTTTTACTATTGATTTGTGGGAGTTCTTTATACATTCTGGATGCAAGTTTTTGCCAGATATGTACACTGTGAACATTTTCTACCATTCTGTGCAACCCCATTCAGTTTTGCTTTCGTTGCCTGTGCTTTTGGGGTCATATCCAAAAAATGGTTGCACAGGCCAATGTCATACAGATTTTCTTCTATGTTTTCTTCTGCTGGTTTTACAGTTTCAGGTCTTAAAATATTTAAGTCTTTAAGCCATTTTGCGTTGTTTTTTTATATGGTGTGAAATAAGGGTCCAATTTCATTCTTCTGCATGTGGATATCCAATTTCCCATTTATTGGAAATGCCACTTATTGAAGAGACTGTCCTTTCTCCATTGTATGTTCTTGGCACCTTTGTCAAAAATCAATTGACTACAAATGCATGGGTTTTTCTGGGCTCTTTATCCTGTTCCATTAGTCAATGTGTCTGTTTTTACGTCAGTACAATGCTGTTTTGATTGCTATATCTTTGTAATAAATTTTGAGGGCTGGTAGTATAATGCCTCCAGATTTATTCTTACTCGCTCAAGATGGCTTTGGCTACTCGAGGTCTTTTGAGGTTCCAACCGAATTTTAAATATGTTTTTCTATTTCTATGAAAAATGACATTGGAATTTTGATAGGGATTGCATTAAGTCTGTAGATCACTTTGGGTAGTATGGACATTTTAACAGTATTAATTCTTCCATTCTATGAACATAGGATATTTTTCCATTTATTTGTGTCATCTATAATTTGTTTCATCAATGTTTTATAATTTTTAGTATAGATATCTTTCACCTCTTTGGTTAAATTTACCCCTAAGTATTTTATTTTATTTTATCTTATTTTATTTTTTGATACTATTGTGAATAGGATTGGTTTCTTGATTTCTTTTTCAGATAGTTCATTGTTGGTGTATAGAAACACTGATTTTAGTATGTTGATTTTTTATCCTGCAATTTTACTGAATCCATTTATCAGTTCTAACAGTATATATATATATATATATATATATTTTTTTTTTTTTTGGTGGAGTCTTTAGGGTTTTCTGTATATGAGATTATGTCATCAGCAATCAGGGACAATTTCACTTCCTCCAGGAGATAACCTCTAAGGGCAGAAAGAGAGGTGCAAATGCAAAGACCCTGAGAAAGGAAGGAGCTAAGCGCATTTGAAGAATAGAAGGCAGGTCACCTCCACCAGGGAGCAGGAACAAGATTGTTATAAGAAAATGTTTAGAGAAGTAGAGAGGGGCCAGTCATGAAGATCATATTGAAAATAGTCTTGATTTTCATCCAGTCGTGAAAGTAACCATTGGAGCGTTATAGACAAGAGAGAGACATGATCTGGCCACTGTGTGGAAAGCAGGCTGTGGAGGATGTGCACACGGAAGGAGCAGACAAGCTAACAGCTGGTGTAGTCATTTTGGTCTGTAGGTGGATTATGTAATTGCCAAGGCCTTTTCCTTGTCTGTGTCAGTCACTTCTCATGCCATTAGGACATTGGATATCTCTTCAATGTCAAACTAAGCCATCAGATTAAGGTTGGGACAAGGAGCAGATGAGAGGGATTCTGGTGAGGGAGGCCTTGGAGAAAGGACTGGGAGACACCCTAGGACAGAACCCAGCCGGCCAGCTGGGTAGCAAGCTCCATGCCGCCCCACCACTGGCCACAAGAGGGCAGGAGTGGCCGCCGCAGACAGGAAAATAAAGGAAAACCACGTTCTGAGGCTGACTCCTTGCAGGCTGTGGCGTGAAGGAAGATGTGACAGGGAAGGGTAAAAAAAGGTTGAAAGACTTCTCCGATTTGTTGAAGCCAGAAGCCAGATGTAAGGCACAGAGCATAAGGACACAGGTTTTGCCTTAAAACAGGAGGAGCTCCATAAGTAAAAGCGCCACCCCACAGCAGCACCAGCGACTTTGGGAAAGGAGAAGCAACTGAGCAGCCTGGACAGCAGAGTGGACGCCCCTGCTCAGGGGTCCCACAGACACCCCACATTCATCTCCTCACTCAGCCTCAGATGCATTTACACACCTGGGTGCCCCACTTCTGGGAACGGCAGCACCCTCTACTCACCCACTTAGACCAGAAACCCGAGTCTCATACTCAACTCTTCACGGGCTTCAGCCACTCAGTCACCAGGTCCTGTCAATTCTGTCTCTCCAGACATCTTTAATACTTTAATATGATCCCCTTCTCCCCATCCTCCTACCATAGTCTTTTCCACATGCTGCTAAATCTCTCCCCCACCTGCTGCAGTAGCCTCCTCACTGGCCTCCCTCCCTCCAGTCTCAGCCATTCAGTCAACTGTCTGCAGAGCAGCTCGAGTGACTTCCTAACTACAATCCTGAGCGTGTAGAAGCCCCTCGTGGCTTCCAGCGCCTCTTGGGATAAAAGACACCCTAACACAGAAAGACCCGCATGGTTTGGTCACTGTTATTTTCTTCAATGTTTTCCTTGCTCCTTTGGCCATGCAAGATGGAACTCTTCCAGTGAGCCCTGCTCTTCCGAAAATCCCTATCTTTCATGTGCTTTCCCCTGTCTGGAACACCATCTACATTCTCTTCTTCCTTCACTGCCTGCCTGATACCTGGGAAAGCCATGAAACTAAGCACAGGAGAACACAACCTTCAAAAGGAGACTAGGGTTCCAATCCCACCTCTTCCACTTTCTAATGTGATAGCTGCAAGATGTGGCTCATTCAACCTCGGTGCCTCAGTTTCCTTATATGTAAAATGGGGATTAAAAAGTAATGGCTACTTATCAAATTGATGTGAGCACCGGGTGAGATGATAGATGTGACACCATGCAGTGCCTGGCATGCCACGTGCTACACATACTAGCTACTATTGTTTATTACCATTGTTTACTCATATGGATCCACGTGAGGGAGGCCCCTCCCAAACCCAGGCTAAGGACCACCACAGCCTCGCACTCTGGTGTTGAACACAGCTAGACAGAGGTAGTAAGCCGAACGTTAAGCTCATGGACCCTGGGACCAAATTGCCTGGGTTCTAATCCCGACTCTGCTACTTACTACATACAAGGCCTCGGAAAAGTTGCTTAACCTCTCTGTGCCTCAGTTTCCTCATCTGTAAATGGAGAAGATACAATGGTACCATCCTCATAGGGTTCCTGGAAGAATTAAGTGACTTAATACATGCAAGTATCTAGGGCAGTGCCTGCACATGGTGAGCACTCTGGGTCGGCTGCTGTGATCATTCTGACTGCTTTTTAGGCAGGGGGGTTTGCACTGCCAGGTCTGAGAGTGTGGTCGGCTTGGGAGGCAATGTGGCTGGGACTGCAGTATGCATATGAGAATGAACATTGGAATGGGTCTGACTTTGAGACCCACCTCTGCTTCTTGCAGCTGAGTAGGTCACAGGCTCTTCATCTGCAAAGTGGGGATACCAACGCCCTCCCCACCCACTACTGCACAGGTCTTTGAGCAGACCAAAATAAAATGCACTAAAGTACTTCTCGGAATATTTAGTTTTTAAGTTAACACAGAGTAAAATGGACGTTTTGGGTGTATAGTTCTATGCATTATAACACATTCATGTAACCACCACCACCACCACGATACAGAACAGTTCCATCACCCCCCATGAAATTGATTTTCAATTTTTAAAGTGCTCTACAAAGGTTGATGGCATAGGCTAACATCTGGATCTCCTACAATGTTTGTTAGATAAGGAAACCACCACGATACAGAACAGTTCCATCACCCCCCATGAAATTGATTTTCAATTTTTAAAGTGTTCTACAAAGGTTGATGGCATAGGCTAACATCTGGATCTCCTACAATGTTTGTTAGATAAGGAGCATTCGAGTCTGGCACCTGTCTCAGAAAACAAAGAAAGAAGATGGGTTCCTGTGATTGAACTTTCTGCACATCAGTTGCCTCTGCACTGGCTGTTCTTCCATCTAGAACACTTTTTCTACAGACACCTGCCTGGCTCATCCCTCACCTCCTTCAGGTCTTTGCTCAAGTGTCACCTTCACAGTGAGGCCCCCCCTCTGGCTTCCACCATCTGGTTTTTGGATCCCTCTGACCCTACTCCACTCGTTCGTTTTTCCACAGTATCTTCTATCGTCTTCTCTACACCATATAACTTATTGATTCTGTTCATTGTTCATTTTCTGCTCCTTCCAATGGAATGTAAGCTCCCCAAACCAGGGACCATCGTCCGATTTGTTCAGTGATGTATCCCAAGCACCTAGAACAATGCCTAGCACAGAGGAGGGACTCAATAAATATTTGCTGAGTGAACTTGAAAATAGCAGGAATGAAATTAAACTATCTTCACCTGTTGTTTGAGAAGATTAAATGTGTGATTATACAAAAGAAAGCAGCAATCACACAGTAATGTTTGCCTGACACACAAACCTAAGTTGAACCAAAATTGGAACAATGTGAAGGAATATCTATATTTTATTTAGCCCCTCCCCCATATAAACACACTAAGACTCATAAATTCCCCCTCGCTCCATCTTCCGCTCAGTGAGTGCTAAAAGAATTTTTTTTCCTTCCTCCATTAGCAACAGCGTTTAGGTAATTTGTAGCTGCTAAAAAAGCCTTGTGCATGAGCAGAAAGTTTAAAAATTCATGGAGACAACATGGCCTGGGCTTCATCAATATGCTGATGAGCATGGGCAGAGATGGAATCTAGGGTGAGGCTGACAACCCACGGACTGTGCCACTCAAGTTGCAAAGCTAGGAGATGCTTAATTTCCTTTTAAAAAGGGTCAAACATGCACCTGCTGAGGCAGCAGCTCCATTCCCACACACACAACTGTGGGCCCGTCGTCCACAGACCTCTTTTCCAGCCACATCCACTTGAAAGCGTGCACTGTCTTTGATGAGTTCCAATCCACTCACACAGGCCTTGATCTCCCGGGAGAGGCATCACCCTTCCTGTGGGCGGGACACTGTGGATCCCAGACAAGGAAGATTCGGGCTTCAGAAATAGGACTTGTAGGTGAATGAGACTTCTGCACCAGCAACTTCCTCTCCTTGTTGGAGAACACCCCAGAGTGTCAGGAAATTTTGTGGGTGAGGGTCTCTTAGAAGTCAAGAGAGGTGAGATTCTTCCATTTATTTGCAACCACTCCTCATCCTGATCTGAAATATTTTCAAATAGAGAAATGCCAAAACAGCCCCCCCCCAAAAAAATGTACATTCAGCAAATTAAAGTGTTTAACCTCCTAAGATGATAGAGCAATTATAGCCGAGTCATCCACAAAATAATCACAGGATTTATTCACAAACAGGATTTAGAGAGCCCTACAGGCAGCACCAGCCAGGACTGGGGCCCAAGCTTTGAATTATAATCATGCCAGCTTGTCTCTGACTTATCGAGACCTTCATCTGAAGGTCATGTCAAAAATCTAAATGGAGGCCCTTGATAAGCTGGTGTCTAGAGCTCAAAGGTCAACTTGGGTAGACCTTTCAAATAAATTATGATGTTAACATACTATAAAATAAATCATGTTTATTGTGGTGTACATTACAATATTATTTCTGGAATTTTCCATTCCAAACTGGGGCAGGAGAGGTGCCCATCTCAGTGGTCATCTAGAATCCTGGCCTCTCTGGCAAGACCCTGCCCTAAGCGGGAACACACCTCACATGTTCCCTGAACACGGCAGGGCCTCTCTCCATGCCCTCTGCTTGGCACAGCCATCTGCTCCTTTGTGGCATGGGTAGGTCTTGTACTTTCTCAGCATTCCAGCTGGCATTATGCATTGGGGTGGCTGGCCTTCCTGACCACCCCCAGCACCCTCTAGGCTGGGTAGTGGGGTGGGTTTCCAGTATTCTTAGAGACCACTCGAGTTTCTGTCCATCACAAGCCTATTTGTTGGTTGACAAGTTTCAAGCTGTAATATACATCCATAGCACCTAGGGAGCTTTCTGACCAATACTAATTTCCAGCCTTCACCCTCAGAGGCTCTGAGTTCCCAGCCTGGAAAAGTTCCCAGATTCTGTATGTTAACGAGCTCTTCTAATGACCCGCATGATTTAGTGCAGGTGATCTAGGTACACCGTTTTGGGAAATACTTCTCCAGACCAAAGACTCCAAAATGGAAAGCGTATTTCCTTGAGATTTCCAAGACGATACATTCTAGTGGAGGAAAAAAATGGTTAGAACTTTTATGTCAATTTTTAATCTCACCCCGGAATTTCTTTTTTGCAGGTGCAATTTTGGGACACAATATATTAGTAAAGTATTCATGATTTATAAATAAATAAATATGCCTGTGTTGGGGTGGGGTGGGCAACTTATTATTTGAATTATTAGCCACAATTCTTCACACCTCCCAAGATCTTCATGGTGGTTTATCAGGTGACTTTACAGTTCCTCCCCTAGAAGCTGAGTGACTGCCCTGCATACTGACTTATGCCTGTGTTGGGGTGGGGTGGGCAACTTATTATTTGAATTATTAGCCACAATTCTTCACGCCTCCCAAGATCTTCATGGTGGTTTACCAGGTGACTTTACAGTTCCTCCCCTAGAAGCTGAGTGACTGCCCTGCATACTGACTTTAGGTCCAGTCATGTGATTAGTTTGAGCCCAGTCATGTGACTCGTTTTGACTAATAAGGGAAGACCAGTTTTGAACCAGAGGCTAAAGAGACAACCCGTGTTCCTACGGGCCCTCTTGTACCTCTCCCATTGCCCTGAGAACATGTCCTGGCTGGCCCGAGGACCCACGGAGGAGAGACGTGGAGAGGAGACCTGGACTCAAGCTGCCCCTTAGAGCCACCTGGATGGGCCCAGCCAAGATTAGCCAACTCCCAGCCAACCTGAAGACACATGAGCAACACAAATGCTAGTCACATATGCCACCCCATCGGGAGGTTGTGTTATTTGTCACAGCAGTGGCTCCTGAGAGTGGTCAGTGGTTTAGCTCTCAGGCCCACCAAGGGTGGGATCTGTGTTTCAGCTGTGCATCCAGACAGCCTTGTAGCCCCTCACTAAATAATAGAATAAATGGATAACTGGAGGCTTTCTCTATTTTCTGAGAAAATCCTAATCAATAATCTTTGTGGTCCTGTCTGAAAGGATTGATTATCAACTCACTTTTCCAAAACCAACTACAAGGGCCTGGGCTCTTGGGTCTTCCCTGATCACCTTTTCTGCCAGTCAGACTCAGAACATGGTATCCAAGAGTACCCCAGGCTCCTGTATAACCTCAGGTCATAGTACTACTCCCTACTAACCCCTAAACAAAATCTTTAACCCCCAAACAAAAAAACAATGACTGGGGTCCTGTCGCCTCTGGAAAGGTCAGCTCCCTAACTCCTGGGAAAGCATCTGAGCTCATCTGCCTGGGTGGAATCCCACACCCTATCCACGTCCAGAATCAGGGCTACAAATGCTCTGCTCCCTCATTCCCCACCAGAGAAAACCCAGAAAGTTTCTGTGTCCAGATTTTGTTGAGAAAACCTGGTTATTGTATACACCGGAGAAAATTCGTACCCAAGGGAAGATCTGAGTCTCTGGACACATCAGCGAGGGTCTGGTTGTGTGCCTCCAATGCCCGTGCCCTGCAACGACACCTGCCTCAAGGTCCCTCTGCCCAGACCTCGCTGTTCAGCAACAGGCCAGAAAGCAACGTTTGGACCGTCTCCAAATGAAGCCAGGAAGTTCTGAGGTTTAGGCAGGCCACTGGGGTGCAGGGTGTGGAGGGGAGCAGGGAGATGCAGTGGGGGACCCTTGTTGGAGGCAACAAGGATCTGGCATCTCCTCAGTCATGCAGGGCTGCTCAGAAAATGCAAGCTGGGTGCACCAACTCAATCTTTTTTTGTTTTTATCCCATTTGAAAGGGTACTTCAAAGGCAGCTCGTCTTGGTAAAGGAGTCTGTACTTTCTTTCCTCCCGTCTTCCCTCCATTACCTCTTGGCTCCCTTCCTTCTTTCCTTCCTTTCTGATTCTGTATCTTCCTCTCCTCCGTGAAATCAGAGCTGCTTTTCCAGGAACTAATTTTGGATCTGAAACAGACTTGAAAGTTCATCCTATTTCTTATTCAATATAGAACCTCTTTCTATAGTGTTTCCAATGTCAAATCAATTGCGGTCACTTACTGAGGACATATAAAGTGCCAAATACTCTGGTGTGTGTGTGTGTGTATGAGGGTTATATATATATATATATATGAGAGTACTTCAAAAAGTTCATGGAAAGACTTGGATTATCTTTTAATTCTATTTGTAATGAACTTTTTGAAGTACCCTCAAATATATTTTTTTCTAATTCAGGTATTAATTAGAATCTGTCACGTGGGTATTCTCATTTCCTTTAAACAAATAAAATGAAAACATCAGAGGGGTTAAGTTACTTATCCAAGATCAAATAGCAGGTCAGCGGCACAAGCAGGATTTATGTCCACACATTGCAGTGCTGGAAATTCTGAAGTAGACTCTTCAGAGGGTCCAGTTCAACTACCTCATTTTATAAATAGACAAGAGCCAAGCAAAGAGAAGTGAGTCTTATTTAACATTGGTCCATTCAATCCTCACAACAACCTTGAGAGATACAAGCTAGTATTAACACCATGTCCATTTAACAGATGCAGAAACTGAGGCACAGGGAGAAGAAGTGCCTTGTCCGGGGCTGTCCATCTGGTTAAGCAGTGGAGCTGGGATGCTGGGCCAGTCTTAACCACGTGATGTTGCCTTCCCAGGACACAGCCAGATCCGAAGCAGGTAAGGACAGAGCAGAGAGGGATCCCAGCCCATGACGCCCGGTGCCTGCCCTTTCGTCTCCAGCATGCCAGCTCCTGTTCCGTCGTCAGTGGGGGCCACACGTGGGAATCAAATTCCACATGACTGGAGGGAGCAGAGAGTGGAATGGCCTCAGGATTTCCCTGGGCTTATCATAGCTCCTCGCTTCTCAGTGGCCAGCCCAGAAGCCATCTGTGGGCTGCTAATGTGCACCAGCCTGAGAGAAGACAGCGCTGCCAGCCTTTCACGGGGCTGAGGGGAAGGCTGAGAAGGCAGCTGCCAGCACGGGCGGGCTCAAAGCATGTGAATTGCTGCTGCCCAGCAAGAGGCAGAGTCTTCTCAGGGCAACCCTGGCTCAGATTTACAGCACGTAATTTCCAGCCTCCAGCCTGGATGATCCATGATGCTTGCTGGGCAGAGGCAGGGTGTTAGCAGCGACCAGTTCAGAGTGAATGCTCTCTTCCAGCCCACTTGGAATTACAATAACCATGATGATGATGATTGGGGTGGGAGGTGGGGTTGGCTACCACTTACTGAGCCTCTTTTAAGAACCAAGTACTCTCAGATGGTCCACAGATGATCCCCAACCCCCACAACAACCCTGGCCAGGAATGCTATCACTCCCATTTTACAGATGAAGAAACTGAGGCCCAGAGATACTAAGTAATTTACTTGTGATCACTCAACTTCATATGATAATTACAGCTCTGTCAGGCACTGCACAGACACATCAGTTCATGCCACCCGTCCTCCAGCCTCACGAGGCAGGTGTGCTGTTATTACTCACACTTTACAGGTGTGGACACTGAAGCCCGATCACGCCAATACTGTGACTCATACTCAGGCCACCTGGCTCTGGTGGTCGTGGTTCTAACCACTAAGCAGCAGTGCCCTTCCATATGAGGATTCACACCCAGGTCTGTCTGAGGCCAGGGCCTATGGGTTTTCCATCACATCAGGTGCCTCAGGTCTCTGAGAGCCTGGCTTCCTGAGTGCCTCAAACTAAGCTCACTTTTACAGAGGTACCTGGAGCTCTCCAACCCCTGTGCCCTGACCCTCACACAATGGTTTTTATCTCTGTTCCCTCCTCTGGCTTGCCTTTCCCTATGCTCTTCTACTTTATTCAGCTGACTAATTTTGACTCACCCTCACCAAGCATATCACCTCCTATAGGAAGGCTTCCCTGACTAATACTCACTCACCGATTAGGATTAAGTGAGCTTCTCTGTGTTCCTGAAGTGCCCCAAGCACACCCATCACTGTGGGCTTGGGGGAAAGGTACCAAGTCTGGCTTTGGGCTCACTGAGTTAGAGGCAGCAGCAGATGGAGCCAGACACCCAGAGTCAAAGAGAGACGCCTGCATTGCCAAGATCTCCCGCTAGATAAGAACACATGGTGCCAAACAAGTAGCTTCCTTCCTAGAGACAGAGGGGACCTTTTGGAAGGCTTGCTCAGGCCTGAGACATGCTGAGAATGCAAAGAAAGGGACTAAAATGAGGGGGAAACACCAGTCACCAGGAACACCCAGATGAAGCTATTGACAGGTGAGAGAGAGACACACAGAAAGAGGTACAGATGTTTATGGAGACTGAGACAAGAGAGACTGAGACAGAGACAGATACAGACAGAGTCAGAAAGACAGAAACAGAGACACACAGGCAGAGAAAGACAGAGATAGAGATGGATAGGGAGAGAGAAACAAAGAAACAGAGATATATAGAGACAGAAACAGACAAGAGAGACTGAGACAGAGACAGATACAGACAGAGTCAGAAAGACAGAAACAGAGACACATAGGCAGAGAAAGACAGAGATAGAGATGAAAGGGAGAGAGAAACAAAGAAACAGAGATATATAGAGACAGAGAGAAACAGACGAAAGGGAGAGAGAAACAAAGAAACAGAGATATATAGAGACAGAGAGAAACAGACACAAAGAGATAGACACAGAGAGACAAAGACAGAGGAAGATAGGGACAGAGTGAGATAGAGACAGACACAGACAGACATATAGAAAGTTGGAAAGAGACAGACACAGAGAGACAGAGACACGGAGAGCCACAAACAGAGAGAGAGAAATACAGAGACAGACACACACACACACACAGAGAACACGCCACCGCTGGGCACCAGGCGAGAGCACCTCGGCGTCCGTCTTCCCACCTGCAGTTGCCGCAGCCCCCGAGCAGGGCAGCCGGGCAGCCTGGCGGTGCTTCTGGAGCCAGGTGCTGCCTTACTGAGTACCTTAGCGAGCTCCCTCTGATAGGTGTCTTCAACTCTTCATGTCCAAAACTGAGCTCCCGATGTCCAGGCACCCCCCACCTCAAACTGCTCCTTATCCATCCTCCCATCTCAGGAAATAACCCTGCTCAGCTGCTGAAGCTACAAACGTGGGGTCCTCTCGGATGCTCCCCTCCTCGCCCCCTCCACACCCAGGCCACCACCAACTGTTATCTCCAGAACAGCCTCTGAATCCATCTGCTTTCAACTCGATGGTTCCCACTGGGGTCCGAAACACCGTCATCCCGCCCCTGGACAAACACAGCTGTCCCCTGCCCTCCCTTTACTCTCCACGTGGGGTACTCTGGGTAGAAATCACGCTTCCTCCATGCCCTGTGGAGCCCTCTTCTCCTGGCTCGCTTTCCACATCCACACCTGCCTTCCTCCCGTTCCTCAGCAAGCCAGCCTCATCCCCTGGCACCCTGCTCCCTCCCACCCTCAGGCCTTTGCGCTGTCCCCCTGCCCTGCACGAATGTCATTCAGCTCCCACCTCCAAGGTCACTTCCTCAGAGTTCTCCCCTGACATCCCCATCTGTCGTTGCCCCAGCACCCCCGCCCCCCATGAATACATGCTTCTTCCACTGTCCTCTGTAACAGCCTGAACAGAAGTGACTCCATTTTGTTAAACCTTTGAATTGGAAAACTTGTTCTCTCCTGGAACCCAAACCACAGAGCCTGCAGCTAATTGCCAGAACACAACGACTCTTGCTCTCACATTGGACACAGATCATTAGAGAAAAATTATTAACCCAGATGGCCATTCTTTACTAGCTACTAACCTGATCTTATTTGAGAATAACAGAAATTGAACCCATTGAGAAGAAAGCATGACGCTGGCCAACTCCCACCCCGGAAGTTCCTTGATGATTATGAGAAACAATCATGCATGTCTGCGTGTCCCTGCTTGGTCACCATGAACCACAGACCCCTGTAAAACCATTTGGCAAACCTGGAAGAGGGGGAGATGGTCTTTGACATACAAGTCCACCAGTCCCCCTGGCTGCCAGCTTCCTGATTCCCTTCCTTACACCAACACTTGTCTCTTGATTACTGGCTATTAAGCAGCGAGCAAGTGGACCTTTGGGGTCTCAGTAGCACTGCGGCTTTTTGACTGTGTTTTCTTTTTTTTTTTTTTTATTAGGCAGAAATGGCTTTATTTCCCCCATGATGGTATTGGCCTAAAAAGAAAGTGAGGCCAAACAATATAACAAGGATTTATTGAGCCAACATGTCGATTATACCTGGGGAGACACATAGATCAGGTAGCCCTGAAAATTTGTTCTGAAAAGGGTCAGCAGAGCTTAGCATTTTATAATGACAAGAAGGGGGAGAAATCAAAGCGGAGAGAGAGAAGGATGGAAGGATGGCCGTCCTAAACTTCATGGCTTTCTGGTGCCATTATGGCTGCTTCTAAGTAAAACAGTCTTATGATAACACTTTTTAGGATGGGGCACATGACTGCTTGCTTATCCCAAATATCCCAAGGCACTATAATTTAGCTGACCTGGTCAGAGCAGATTTTTTGTTGTTGTTGTTATCACTGGGCACTGGGTTATCATCTGTTGGAAAACTCTGGGTCCCCATGAAGTCATGTGCTCTGCCCTGGCAGAAACACAGTTACTGGGTGGGGTGGACCTACGAGGGAAATGCCTGTGAAATAACACAGAACCTCGCACTGGGGCTCTCCTGTTCCTGTGAGTTGTTTGCCTGATGGGCAGACTGGGCACAGACAAGGGAACTGACTTGTCCAGGGTCACTTGGCCACACAGAGGCAAGGCCAGGGCCAGAACTCAGGTCTTCTGAGTCTTCAGCTAGGGATTTTTTCTGCTTCCAAAATTATCACAATTAAAATACAAGATTCCCAGGATATCAGTGTGTACTTGCTAGTGAGCACTCTTTTACCCAAGGGCACAACTTATCCTCCTGTCAGATATGCGACAAATGCCACTGTCTAGTTTTTCAGGTTTGCCAAAACTGAGAAGGTCTGACAACTGTCTCATCCTAACTCCCATGTTGCTTAAAATTCGGACTTAGGCCTAGACACCAGAGCTTAACTTCTTCCTTTCCTATGTGGGACATGATTTTCTGGGAATGAGCCTTTCCAGCAACAAGGAACTGAAATGTCTACCTGAGTTGATCATCAGTGCTTTCAGATGAAAGATTTTTGATCAAAAGCGGGGAAATGATAACCAAAAGAACCTGCTCTGACCAGGTCAGCAAGAAAACACTGCCTCCCAAGATCTGGGATAAGTCAGTAATCACATCCACCTGTCCTGCAAAACATTATCATGAGACCATGTTACTTAGAAGCCATTATAATGGCACCAGAAGCCATTATAAATATAATATGTAATAGAAATGTAAATATAAAATAATCTAGAATACTTCTTATTACCCATATCCTAGATCCCTGCATGTAGGATGTAACTTAGTAGCAATCTCAAATTTAAATGTCATGTGCAAACAATAGAAAACCTGATGGAATAATTAGGTGGTGCTATTTTTATCTTTCTTCTTTGACCCTTACCCCTTCTTGTGATTATAAAATGTTAAGCTCTGCTGGCCCTCTTTGGAACACATTTTCAGGGCTCCCTGATATATTTGTCTCCCCAGTTGCAATCATTGTATTGGCTTAATAAATCCTTGCTAAATGTATTTGGTGTCAGTTTCTTTTTAGGTCAACATTAGTCACTCTCTTTGCCCTCTCCAGACAGGGAGCACTTTTCTCCTAAATAACCAAATAATAATAATCGCCATGTGGCTGACTGCTTACTCAAGCACTGAGCTATTTACAAGCACTGTCTCATTAGTCCTCACAAAAACAAATGAAGCAAATACTATTATTAACCCCATTTTACTGATGAGGAAACTGAGGCTCAGGAGACTTCAGTAACTTGCAGAACATCATGTACCAGGTAAGTGACAAAGTCAAATCTTGTATCTGGCTCAGTCTAGTCTATATGGAGATGCGTCCCTTCAACTGCTATGATACACTGCTCTGCTGCCCGGCCCTCCTGTCTCCTTCTCTAGAGCCAAGCACTAACAGGGTGGATACCTGATAACCTGGTGCCTAGTGAGCAGCACTCTGTGGCAGCCTCTGCAGTGCCCTTCACCTTGGAGGGCCTGAGCACTGGTTCAGAAAATGCTGGGAACAGCAGGCCCAGCTGCAACTATGGGGACACATTCCCCTCCTGTAGGCCAGCAAGCTGGCAGCCTTACTGCTGATGCAAAGGAGCAGTGTGGGTAAGGCTCCTGCATATGTTGTTACTAAAGGAAGCTGGGTGGCTGCCACCACAGGCTCCCTGCATGACCCCAACAATAATCGTGATGGTGACAAGGGTAATAATAACAACAACAATAAAAAGAGCAGCAGCTAATGTTTATATAATGCTTCTTAAGTGCTAGATACTATCTTAAGCATTGTTCATATATTAAACCAATTGGTCCCAACAGTTGTAGGGAACCATAATATGCTATCCCAAAATATGCCACTTTGGCATAAGGATTATTTTGAGCTGAAGGCAATAGAGAAGCAGATACAAGACTCTCCCCTCCCCTCCCTCTATTTGTCTAAAAGCAGGACATAAATCTGCAAAAATGTCTCCGCCTCACCCCACCTGCACTATCAGGAAGGACAGAAGTTAATCACAGGAGACAACTTTAAACCCTTATCAGCCCAGAGGCACCAGAGAAATACACTTAACAAACTTTACTAACTAGCCCTTATTGTCCATCAGTTTTCCCATATATTTCCCTTTCCACAATTTGCTCTCCTAGAAATTCAAAGTCCTTTTCCTTTGTCTTGTCAATTCTCTACAAATTTATTGCCCTTTTGTTAAGATGCTATAAATCCCAAGTTCTAATCACTCTTTGAGTTGCTCATCTCTGAGTGCTTCCAAGTATATGCACATTGCATGTGTTAATAAACTGTTTTTCTCTTGTTAATCTGTCTTCTGTTAGTCTGACTTATAGGGCCTCAGCCAGTGAACCTAAGATGGACAGAGAGAAAAAAAATTTTTTCCTCCCCCACACAATTCCTTGTTATGATCCCTGCTTTACATGTGGAGGAAACTGAGGCCCAGAAAGGTACAGTAACTTGCCCAGTTGCCACAGCTGTTGGATTCCACTGGCCCAGATGGCTTGGCTCCAAAGTCTGAGCTCCTCCCTGCATTATCAGCACCCTCCTGACAAGTCATGCCATGCCCTCCCTGCCCACCCTGGGGTCTCCTCTCTCATTTGTAAAATAAAGGGCTAGATCCTAAAGAACTCAGATGCTTATCTTTGATTCTCACTTTCAAGGGGAAGAACCAGACATAGAAGTGGTTTATCTCTCTGTCTTCCTTTATCCTGACTTCTAGTAACACTTGTCAAACTACCTTAATAATAACACTTACTGGATTCTTGCTACAGGCCGGGCACTTGGCTAAGCACTTCACCTGCATTCCCCTGTACTCCTGGCAATCCTGTGAAGAAGATTCTCTTGTCCTGATTTTACCCTGAAGCATCCAAGGCTCAGAAAAGTTCAATAACTTGCCTGAGGCAACACAGCGAGGAAGCCACCAAGCTCTAACCAGGTGGGTCAGACTCCAGAGTCCAGACCCTCAACCACAAGTTTTGCCTGTTCCTCCTTCCCCCTTTTCCATGCAACTGGGTCCCCTCCCAGGGCAGGGAAGGTGTTACTTGAACCTCCAGCTCTAGCAGGGGGCTGAGAAAATGCTTGACAGATGGACAGTGAATTAACAAAGGAATCAGTGAATGAAAGGCAGGAAAGAAGAGGGGAAGAAAAAGGAAGGAAAAGAAAAAAAATTATGACGGAAGGAAAGAAAGAAGAAAAAGAATGCAGGGAATTAACACAGTAATATAGCTGAATAAAGAAAAGAAAAAAGAATAAAAACAAAAGACCCAGAAAATGAAAGGAGGAAAAGGAAATGGATTAAAAGAATATCCAGGCAAACCCGTGCCCTGCCAGCTCCCTTCTCAGCAGGGGCTTCCCGCCTCCCAACTCCCCACCCAGAGCTGCTTTCTGAGCCATGGGCAGTGGCTGGGCTTTAGCCAAGTGGCAGTGATGCCGCCTTAGGCCAGGCACTATGATACCTAAGGATTGATGACATGCGGCAGGCAGAGGGAAGCCGAGCTTTCATGCCCCGGCGGCATCAGATCTCCACCAAAAGATCCCAGCCGCTGTCACTTGCAGGCAAGGAGGCTTTTTCCAGCCGCTGCGGCAGCTGCCTGCTCCAGCTCCTGCAGGGAACAGCCGTTCCTGCCACACTCGCTGCTCAAACTGCTGAAGGAGAGCTAGACTCACCCACGCTCTCTAGAGCTGCTTAGGGATAGAATCGTTCTCAAGAGGAAACCACAGAACTTGGTGTGACATAGGGCCCCGTGATCGTTCCTGTCCCCAGCGTGCCACTGCACCTGTCCCCAGCATGCCACTGCACCCTTCTTTGTTGAAGAGGCAACCAGGAGGGGAGGAAGAATCCAGTGATCCTGCAGCCTGACTCTTGGTTGTCCCATTTTACAGAAAAGTCAAGTTAGGAATCTTGTTTAGGAGTCAGGTTAGAACGCAGAAACTCTCCCCTCCCTAAATTGTGTCATGATTAGCTGAGATAGTGCTCTAGGAACCCCTGGAGAAAGGATCACTGAACTGCAGGGGGAAGCCCCGGGGCTGTTCTGGGGCTTCTCCTGCCCCCAGCCTCAGGACTGTTCTGCAGAGCCTGCAGCAGCTGAGCAGAGCCTTGTGGGGAGGTGGTTAATCCTGCTTCACAGCTTCCAGGTTCACCTCCCAGGGCCCCTTCTCCATAAACCCTTGTGATGCCTCATCAGAATCATCATCGACATGATGAGTACGTACAATTTAGTGAGTACTTTCTGTGTGCCAGGATCTGAGCTAAGAAGGAAGGTCTCCCTCCAGCCTCACAGCAGTCCTGGTAGATGAGCATCACCAAACCCATTTTATGGATAAAAATACTGATACTCAAGAAGGTGAGATGACATGTCTAGGGTCACCCTGGAAGTATGGCATGGAGCCAGGATGCAAATTTAGATCTGCCTGACCCCAGAGCTCATGCTCAAAGCTACTATTCCAAGATGCCTCCAGGTAGGTGTTTAAGTCTCTTTATGTATATATTTATGGTAAGTTCTCTCGCCTCCTTTAGCTCTTTATTCAAAGCTTTTCCTTTAACACCCCTTCTCTTCTTTGCTGCATTAATTTTCTCTGTAACACCCATTGTCACCTATATTTTACTTTTGTAGTGTATTGTTTCTGTGCCTCCCTTCCTGCTTGAGTGGAGGCTCTGTGAAGACAGGAGTGTTTGTTTATTTCTTCACTGTCCTGTGTCCAGCACTGACTGTAAGGATTGGCACATAGTAGGTATTCAAAAGATATTTGTGAATCAAAGAATTAAGTGGCTCCTCCTCTTGCATTGTCCATGGTTTTAAATGTTGCTACATTATAAACTTTTGTGAGGAGAGGGGTGGTATCCAATTCACCTCTATACAGCCCCGTAGGAAGAAAAGGGACTTATTCTGGGTGTGTGGATACAAGGAAAGGGATGCTTTGCCACCCCCTTAATGCCCCTCAGCCCCTAGCCCAGACATGCATCCTCTCTTTCTTGGACCACTGCAAAACCCTCTCCACTGA